>NC_082729.1:17065708-17321864 GCF_030144855.1 Hypanus sabinus | reverse complement strand
TTAGTTCAAAAGCTGACCAACAATGTAAAAACACTATAGCAAAAATATCTATATATGACTTCGTCGTCCTGTTTCTTGCTCCGCAGAGAGCACCAGACTTACCACATTTTCGAGGAATAATAAGTTCCATTCCTTGAATGTGTAATTTATGATTTGCAGTGAGCATATTTCTGCTTCGTAGCTTTCTTCCCATGGCAATTCACCCCATAGCTTAAAGGCTCCGCTGGGAGTTGAACCCAGGATCTCCTGTTTACTAGACAGGCGCTTTGACCAGTTAAGCCACGGAACCTCACACTAAAAGGCAACTGTAATGATGATAGTTAATTTGCATTAACTATTCTTCATCTACTAGGCGAGGGAATTGTTTCGGATTCAAACCGTAAAGACGACATAAATCAAAGTAGACCCTACTGAGAAAATCACCCCTATACAGTCTGCCTGCGTAATATATGTTCACGACCTCTCAAGCACATTATTTATTCCTTTCTGCCAATACATGCTACACCACCTACTTCTTCGTAACTATGTCCTCTATGTCCGAACACTGAGATTCCCTAAACCTGATAGCCTCCTGTTTTATTCGGCCAGGGGCATACACAGTTATTAATCTCGAAGTTTCGCTTTTAAGGCCTCCTATGGAAAACGTCCATTTTTCAGAAAGCAACCTCTCCCCAATCCTTTCTGATGCCATCGATTTAGACTTCCTCTAAAAGTAAATCCTGGTGGGACCTCTGGATATTGATAAAGGAAAACACTAACAAAACTCTATCACGTGTCGCCATTTTAGTGTATGGGAATCCCGTCAGTATCCAGTCATCACTATGGTAATAATGGAGAAGTCATTAGGCCAAAAGGTATTTCAAAGTTCAAAGTAAAAATTATTATCGGTGCATGACACCACATACATCCAGCAGTGAGGGTCTTTTTCCTGCGGGTATACTCAGCAATCTTTAGAACAGTAACTATAAACAGGATCAATAAACAAGAAACTGTGAAAACGCAAATATAAATAAATAGCAATAAATCACGAGATCATGAAATAACAATAAAAAGACTCCTTAAAGAGAGATGATTGGTTGTGGGAACACTAGTTACAGAATGAGAGTATTTACCGTGTTTTGTGCAAGAGGCAGGTGATTGAGGGGAAGTAACTGTTCTCGAACCTAGTGAAGGAGAACACAGCACTGCTAATGCAGGGTTCCGGTAAATAAGAAATCTGCGGCAGAGCAGCACATTCAGGAAGAAATAGTCATCTCACATGCAGAGGACTCTGCAGAAAGTGCAGAAGACTGTGCTTTTCGAAGCTATTAATATCCAGAATACAGATGGATTACAGTCAGATGTGTAAAGTGCATGATCTGCCAACAAAGAATTCGTTGATTGTTGATGAACAAACAGTTCTCACTTTCAAAGCAGAAGTAGTGATTTGTACAGCACAGACTAAAAGTAGGACACAAAAAAGTAAAATGATATTGAAAATTACGAACCTCTGCAGATCAAAGACTTGGAGGATAAATAATATTCAGACTCCAAAGATGTGTTAATGATCACATTTCTTGCTAATGATCAGAGAAGTGTTCGCATGTTTGTCTTCTGTTCTTTTCCTTCTTTCATTGTTTACTCCCGCCCTTTTAGGCTTACAAAGTAATGCTAAAAGTTTGTTTACTAAAATCAGGGAATTTTAATGCTCCTCCTGCTAAATAGAGACATAGTGACGTAAATGTGAATTGGACTGTGGTGCAAGACTTTCTGGAAGAAAAGTATTTGGTGCGTTTGTATGATACTGTAGGTGTCGGTACTGTATTTCACATTGGTCAGCCAGATGTCAATAAACATTACTAAATGAAGAACAACCGTGCGATCTGAAGCGCCGCAGAGAAATGTTGCAGCAGGATGCCTGGTTCACGGAGGGATCTGAAACGTCATTCCATTCAGGTGAATTAATTGGGGTTTCATGCGGAAAATGGAAATCGCCGAAACCATAAGCAAGAGACACATTGGTTGTTCTACAAATTCTGTTTTAATCACTGTGGAATTTGCAAGGAATCCAGAATTCTGCTGTCGATGTCAGGATGTGGCACTGTGCTCCCGGGGAAGTTACGCAGAAAACCGCTCACGGGATCTTCTCCGGAACACACTGCTGCAGCAGAAGATCGGCATCGCGCTGCTGTCGATAGGAGGGGAAGCCCATGCGATGTTTTTTTGTTTCAGATCAGACTGAAAAATTCTGCTGCGTCACCTACAATTCTTGCCGTCCAGTTGACTGTGAAACGTTGTTGAGGAAGCATGGATATAACAAAATGGTGTTACGTACACGCGGGTATCTTGTACCTGTCATATGACCACGATGTAATTGAGGATGTACTGGACAAGAGGTAATGGTCTTCTGATGGTGGAGTGACGTCATTTTCCGGCCAGTGAGAGGTCTTGTGGCAGTTTTTCAACAGGGATTTAAAGGAGAACACCTCCCAGTGTTGGGGGCAGCAGTCCGTGGTTGAATTGGCCAGAGACTCCCGTTTCGCTGCGTATTCTATGTTATGACGCAGTTTTATTTTAAAGTGGCGTTTTACTTTCTGCCTTATATCAAAGGTTATTACTGGCAGTTTTGTCAGTTAACAATACTGCCGGTTAAAGTGCAGTCCTAGAGTGAAGATTCATCGAAGTTGGGGAAGCTGAAAGATCTAGGAAAGTTGATGTCGCGTGTGAGCAGAAAGAGTTGGATGCAGAGTTTCGCCAGGGAGAGGCCAGTGCCTTTAGGCCGTTTTATTTCCTTCAATGGTAAATCCCTCAGCAAAGCATACTTCGGCTGGGATCAGCAGTAACGTCACAAAAAGGATTTAATTCAAGGAAACTCTTTCCTTTAGTTGATTGTAAATCATTTTGGACTTTTTGCAATACTACTTTAAAGAACAGAGTTCGCATTTCTTGCTTTAAGAACTGTTCTAGCTGCCGTATGGCAGCTGAATTCCGGTTAAGTTAGTTGTTTCTTTACTTTGGGATTTTTTTTAGCAGTGTTGAATAAATGTTTTATTTGTTATTTAAAAAAAACCTGTCTCAAATATATTCATTGTTGCTGGATTGTTGCTAGTTTTCCCTCTTCCTGAGAGAAACGAGGGCAGACGGAAGATTGTTCTCCATAAATTGCAGTCTGCTCTTCAGTAAGTTTATCTTTCTGCACAAAAGGATGTAACTGTGGGCTCCGTGGTGCAAAGGCAAACGTGTTGAACTTCTACTGATGAGTGATTAAGTAATAAGTCAAAAACAGTTTTTGCTTCTAGAGATGGTATTTTCTCCACAATGACAAATACGGTTGGAAATCGGGGGGGTGGGGGTGGTGCTGATGTCGTGTGAATGGCAGAGAATCGAACAATTTAAGTCATGGATTGAAGTAATCGAGTCATTCACAAAACATGTCAATCAGAAGATCCCATTTCTTTCAGGTCGTTGTCATCCATTGAATTAATTAAGCAAAATGCGGAGGAGATAGAGTCCTCCACTATTAAGAAGGCGGGAAATTAATGATTATGAAAAAGAAAACGAAAAATTAACAAGATCGGTGGAAGTGAGGAGTTGGGCAGACAACTGATCAGCAATGACGTGATTGAATGACAGAGCTGCGCAGTTTTCTTCCTGCTGATTTGTTTTGTATTTCCCGTGGTTCAGGAAACAAACTGGAATTTGTCACCTCACAAACACACAAGTGTCCAAATGATCTGGTACCTTGTCCCGGCATAAGCACTGTTTGAAGATTGTAATTTTCATCACTTTTCAAATTAAAAATTTGGACAGTGCAAATGGAACAGTGTCTGGTGCGGTGTATTTGCAAGTCAATGCTATTTAATCCTAAAACAACTTCACAAAATCTGTTTCAACTCATATTGAAGGTTTGTATTTGTATTTTCGAATAGCTTTAAATATCCCAGAAAGAGCCAAGTATATGTTTCGAGAACCGTTGTCAACGTGAGTGTTTTAATTTGAAATGTCAGGGCTCGGGGCTGGGATTGGTTGATGTGAATGAAAACCTTGCAACATTTTGGCGTACTAGTGCAAAAGTCGCTGACTGAGACAACATCGGTCGTTAGGGGGTGATTTTACTATTCGACGGCTGGGAATGTGAATATTTATCCCTACTGTTCCATGAATATCCTGAGAATACTCACAGTGACATCTGGAAAAGCATTGACTGGCACTCGGCAATTTGAAGAGGCAACTCTGTACCAGTGTTCCCTCTGGAATGCTTTGGGTTGGAAAAAAATGGAAAATGCACGGAACCTCAAGCATAGTATGTGGGAGAATATTTCTATTTATTATACCGATGATACGCTTTGCAGATTAAGGTCAGCAACAAATCACGTCACTGTGTAACAGTAAAAAAACGTGGTAGTGTGGCCGAGCGGTCTAAGGCGCTGGATTAAGGCTCCAGTCTCCAAGGAGGCGTGGGTTCGAATCCCACCACTGCCATTGTGGAGTACGTACACGTATTTGTTCTTTTCCGCCAGGGTTTCAGTTGTGGTATAGAGGTGAAACCTGAAATGTTTTGCAGAGCTAAATATAAGAATCACAAATCATCATGACTATGTTCCTGGATAATAGTACAGTATATTGGTTTCATGGCCAACTATATTATTGTGTGACTGCTGTACACTCTACATAGGCAGGGGCATCGTGGGGATGGGTGGGGTTCGTGACCTCTATTTAACGAGAGTAGTGGGTGAAAAAGTAATTAACATCAATATGTATTTGTCTTCATTTCAGTGACACCGTCTTTACGGTTTCTTGAAATAGGCAGCGAACTCTTCGGAGTTCAATAGGAAAGATGTATGAAACTCAATGAGATATTCCTCAGTAAGACCAGGCAATTTAGTAAAGCTGACCAACAATGTAAAAACACTATAGCAAAAATATCTATATATGACTTCGTCGTCCTGTTTCTTGCTCCGCAGAGAGCACCAGACTTACCACATTTTCGAGGAATAATAAGTTCCATTCCTTGAATGTGTAATTTATGATTTGCAGTGAGCATATTTCTGCTTCGTAGCTTTCTTCCCATGGCAATTCACCCCATAGCTTAAAGGCTCCGCTGGGAGTTGAACCCAGGATCTCCTGTTTACTAGACAGGCGCTTTGACCAGTTAAGCCACGGAACCCTCACACTAAAAGGCAACTGTAATGATGATAGTTAATTTGCATTAACTATTCTTCATCTACTAGCGAGGGAATTGTTTCGGATTCAAACCGTAAAGACGACATAAATCAAAGTAGACCCTACTGAGAAAATCACCCCTATACAGTCTGCCTGCGTAATATATGTTCACGACCTCTCAAGCACATTATTTATTCCTTTCTGCCAATACATGCTACACACCTACTTCTTCGTAACTATGTCCTCTATGTCCGGAACACTGAGATTCCCTAAACCTGATAGCCTCCTGTTTTTATTCGGCCAGGGGCATACACAGTTATTAATCTCGAAGTTTCGCTTTTAAGGCCTCCTATGGAAAACGTCCATTTTTCAGAAAGCAACCCTCTCCCAATCCTTTCTTGATGCCATCGATTTAGACTTCCTCTAAAAGTAAATCCTGGTGGGACCTCTGGATATTGATAAAGGAAAACACTAACAAAACTCTATCACGTGTCGCCATTTTAGTGTATGGGAATCCCGTCAGTATCCAGTCATCACTATGGTAATAATGGAGAAGTCATTAGGCCAAAAGGTATTTCAAAGTCAAAGTAAAAATTATTATCGGTGCATGACACCACATACATCCAGCAGTGAGGGTCTTTTTCCTGCGGGTATACTCAGCAATCTTTAGAACAGTAACTATAAACAGGATCAATAAACAAGAAACTGTGAAAACGCAAATATAAATAAATAGCAATAAATCACGAGATCATGAAATAACAAATAAAAAGACTCCTTAAAGAGAGATGATTGGTTGTGGGAACACTAGTTACAGAATGAGAGTATTTACCGTGTTTTGTGCAAGAGGCAGGTGATTGAGGGGAAGTAACTGTTCTCGAACCTAGTGAAGGAGAACACAGCACTGCTAATGCAGGGTTTCCGGTAAATAAGAAATCTGCGGCAGAGCAGCACATTCAGGAAGAAATAGTCATCTCACATGCAGAGACTCTGCAGAAAGTGCAGAAGACTGTGCTTTTCGAAGCTATTAATATCCAGAATACAGATGGATTACAGTCAGATGTGTAAAGTGCATGATCTGCCAACAAAGAATTCGTTGATTGTTGATGAACAAACAGTTCTCACTTTCAAAGCAGAAGTAGTGATTTGTACAGCACAGACTAAAAGTAGGACACAAAAAAGTAAAATGATATTGAAAATTACGAACCTCTGCAGATCAAAGACTTGGAGGGATAAATAATATTCAGACTCCAAAGATGTGTTAATGATCACATTTCTTGCTAATGATCAGAGAAGTGTTCGCATGTTTGTCTTCTGTTCTTTTCCTTCTTTCATTGTTTACTCCCGCCCTTTTAGGCTTACAAAGTAATGCTAAAAGTTTGTTTACTAAAAATCAGGGAATTTTAATGCTCCTCCTGCTAAATAGAGACATAGTGACGTAAATGTGAATTGGACTGTGGTGCAAGACTTTCTGGAAGAAAAGTATTTGGTGCGTTTGTATGATACTGTAGGTGTCGGTACTGTATTTCACATTGGTCAGCCAGATGTCAATAAACATTACTAAATGAAGAACAACCGTGCGATCTGAAGCGCCGCAGAAATGTTGCAGCAGGATGCCTGGTTCACGGAGGGATCTGAAAACGTCATTCCATTCAGGTGAATTAATTGGGGTTTCATGCGGAAAATGGAAATCGCCGAAACCATAAGCAAGAGACACATTGGTTGTTCTACAAATTCTGTTTTAATCACTGTGGAATTTGCAAGGAATCCAGAATTCTGCTGTCGATGTCAGGATGTGGCACTGTGCTCCCGGGGAAGTTACGCAGAAAACCGCTCACGGGATCTTCTCCGGAACCACACTGCTGCAGCAGAAGATCGGCATCGCGCTGCTGTCGATAGGAGGGGAAGCCCATGCGATGTTTTTTTGTTTCAGATCAGACTGAAAAATTCTGCTGCGTCACCTACAATTCTTGCCGTCCAGTTGACTGTGAAACGTTGTTGAGGAAGCATGGATATAACAAAATGGTGTTACGTACACGCGGGTATCTTGTACCTGTCATATGACCACGATGTAATTGAGGATGTACTGGACAAGAGGTAATGGTCTTCTGATGGTGGAGTGACGTCATTTTCCGGCCAGTGAGAGGTCTTGTGGCAGTTTTTCAACAGGGATTTAAAGGAGAACACTTCCCAGTGTTGGGGGGCAGCAGTCCGTGGTTGAATTGGCCAGAGACTCCCGTTTCGCTGCGTATTCTATGTTATGACGCAGTTTTATTTTAAAGTGGCGTTTTACTTTCTGCCTTATATCAAAGGTTATTACTGGCAGTTTTGTCAGTTAACAATACTGCCGGTTAAAGTGCAGTCCTAGAGTGAAGATTCATCGAAGTTGGGGAAGCTGAAAGATCTAGGAAAGTTGATGTCGCGTGTGAGCAGAAAGAGTTGGATGCAGAGTTTCGCCAGGGAGAGGCCAGTGCCTTTAGGCCGTTTTATTTCCTTCAATGGTAAATCCCTCAGCAAAGCATACTTCGGCTGGGATCAGCAGTAACGTCACAAAAAAGGATTTAATTCAAGGAAACTCTTTCCTTTAGTTGATTGTAAATCATTTTGGACTTTTTGCAATACTACTTTAAAGAACAGAGTTCGCATTTCTTGCTTTAAGAACTGTTCTAGCTGCCGTATGGCAGCTGAATTCCGGTTAAGTTAGTTGTTTCTTTACTTTGGGATTTTTTTTAGCAGTGTTGAATAAATGTTTTATTTGTTATTTAAAAAAAAACCTGTCTCAAATATATTCATTGTTGCTGGATTGTTGCTAGTTTTCCCTCTTCCTGAGAGAAACGAGGGCAGACGGAAGATTGTTCTCCATAAATTGCAGTCTGCTCTTCAGTAAGTTTATCTTTCTGCACAAAAGGATGTAACTGTGGGCTCCGTGGTGCAAAGGCAAACGTGTTGAACTTCTACTGATGAGTGATTAAGTAATAAGTCAAAAACAGTTTTTGCTTCTAGAGATGGTATTTTCTCCACAATGACAAATACGGTTGGAAATCGGGGGGGGGGGTGCTGATGTCGTGTGATGGCAGAGAATCGAACAATTTAAGTCATGGATTGAAGTAATCGAGTCATTCACAAAACATGTCAATCAGAAGATCCCATTTCTTTCAGGTCGTTGTCATCCATTGAATTAATTAAGCAAAATGCGGAGGAGATAGAGTCCTCCACTATTAAGAAGGCGGGAAATTAATGATTAATGAAAAAGAAAACGAAAAATTAACAAGATCGGTGGAAGTGAGGAGTTGGGCAGACAACTGATCAGCAATGACGTGATTGAATGACAGAGCTGCGCAGTTTTCTTCCTGCTGATTTGTTTTGTATTTCCCGTGGTTCAGGAAACAAACTGGAATTTGTCACCTCACAAACACACAAGTGTCCAAATGATCTGGTACCTTGTCCCGGCATAAGCACTGTTTGAAGATTGTAATTTTCATCACTTTTCAAATTAAAAATTTGGACAGTGCAAATGGAACAGTGTCTGGTGCGGTGTATTTGCAAGTCAATGCTATTTAATCCTAAAACAACTTCACAAAATCTGTTTCAACTCATATTGAAGGTTTGTATTTGTATTTTCGAATAGCTTTAAATATCCCAGAAAGAGCCAAGTATATGTTTCGAGAACCGTTGTCAACGTGAGTGTTTTAATTTGAAATGTCAGGGCTCGGGGCTGGGATTGGTTGATGTGAATGAAAACCTTGCAACATTTTGGCGTACTAGTGCAAAAGTCGCTGACTGAGACAACATCGGTCGTTAGGGGGTGATTTTACTATTCGACGGCTGGGAATGTGAATATTTATCCCTACTGTTCCATGAATATCCTGAGAATACTCACAGTGACATCTGGAAAAGCATTGACTGGCACTCGGCAATTTGAAGAGGCAACTCTGTACCAGTGTTCCCTCTGGAATGCTTTGGGTTGGAAAAAATGGAAAATGCACGGAACCTCAAGCATAGTATGTGGGAGAATATTTCTATTTATTATACCGATGATACGCTTTGCAGATTAAGGTCAGCAACAAATCACGTCACTGTGTAACAGTTAAAAAACGTGGTAGTGTGGCCGAGCGGTCTAAGGCGCTGGATTAAGGCTCCAGTCTCCAAGGAGGCGTGGGTTCGAATCCCACCACTGCCATTGTGGAGTACGTACACGTATTTGTTCTTTTCCGCCAGGGTTTCAGTTGTGGTATAGAGGTGAAACCTGAAATGTTTTGCAGAGCTAAATATAAGAATCACAAATCATCATGACTATGTTCCTGGATAATAGTACAGTATATTGGTTTCATGGCCAACTATATTATTGTGTGACTGCTGTACACTCTACATAGGCAGGGCATCGTGGGGATGGGTGGGGTTCGTGACCTCTATTTAACGAGAGTAGTGGGTGAAAAAGTAATTAACATCAATATGTATTTGTCTTCATTTCAGTGACACCGTCTTTACGGTTTCTTGAAATAGGCAGCGAACTCTTCGGAGTTCAATAGGAAAGATGTATGAAACTCAATGAGATATTCCTCAGTAAGACCAGGCAATTTAGTAAAGCTGACCAACAATGTAAAAACACTATAGCAAAAATATCTATATATGACTTCGTCGTCCTGTTTCTTGCTCCGCAGAGAGCACCAGACTTACCACATTTTCGAGGAATAATAAGTTCCATTCCTTGAATGTGTAATTTATGATTTGCAGTGAGCATATTTCTGCTTCGTAGCTTTCTTCCCATGGCAATTCACCCCATAGCTTAAAGGCTCCGCTGGGAGTTGAACCCAGGATCTCCTGTTTACTAGACAGGCGCTTTGACCAGTTAAGCCACGGAACCCTCACACTAAAAGGCAACTGTAATGATGATAGTTAATTTGCATTAACTATTCTTCATCTACTAGCGAGGGAATTGTTTCGGATTCAAACCGTAAAGACGACATAAATCAAAGTAGACCCTACTGAGAAAATCACCCCTATACAGTCTGCCTGCGTAATATATGTTCACGACCTCTCAAGCACATTATTTATTCCTTTCTGCCAATACATGCTACACACCTACTTCTTCGTAACTATGTCCTCTATGTCCGGAACACTGAGATTCCCTAAACCTGATAGCCTCCTGTTTTATTCGGCCAGGGGCATACACAGTTATTAATCTCGAAGTTTCGCTTTTAAGGCCTCCTATGGAAAACGTCCATTTTTCAGAAAGCAACCTCTCCCAATCCTTTCTGATGCCATCGATTTAGACTTCCTCTAAAAGTAAATCCTGGTGGGACCTCTGGATATTGATAAAGGAAAACACTAACAAAACTCTATCACGTGTCGCCATTTTAGTGTATGGGAATCCCGTCAGTATCCAGTCATCACTATGGTAATAATGGAGAAGTCATTAGGCCAAAAGGTATTTCAAAGTTCAAAGTAAAAATTATTATCGGTGCATGACACCACATACATCCAGCAGTGAGGGTCTTTTTCCTGCGGGTATACTCAGCAATCTTTAGAACAGTAACTATAAACAGGATCAATAAACAAGAAACTGTGAAAACGCAAATATAAATAAATAGCAATAAATCACGAGATCATGAAATAACAATAAAAAGACTCCTTAAAGAGAGATGATTGGTTGTGGGAACACTAGTTACAGAATGAGAGTATTTACCGTGTTTTGTGCAAGAGGCAGGTGATTGAGGGGAAGTAACTGTTCTCGAACCTAGTGAAGGAGAACACAGCACTGCTAATGCAGGGTTTCCGGTAAATAAGAAATCTGCGGCAGAGCAGCACATTCAGGAAGAAATAGTCATCTCACATGCAGAGACTCTGCAGAAAGTGCAGAAGACTGTGCTTTTCGAAGCTATTAATATCCAGAATACAGATGGATTACAGTCAGATGTGTAAAGTGCATGATCTGCCAACAAAGAATTCGTTGATTGTTGATGAACAAACAGTTCTCACTTTCAAAGCAGAAGTAGTGATTTGTACAGCACAGACTAAAAGTAGGACACAAAAAAGTAAAATGATATTGAAAATTACGAACCTCTGCAGATCAAAGACTTGGAGGGATAAATAATATTCAGACTCCAAAGATGTGTTAATGATCACATTTCTTGCTAATGATCAGAGAAGTGTTCGCATGTTTGTCTTCTGTTCTTTTCCTTCTTTCATTGTTTACTCCCGCCCTTTTAGGCTTACAAAGTAATGCTAAAAGTTTGTTTACTAAAAATCAGGGAATTTTAATGCTCCTCCTGCTAAATAGAGACATAGTGACGTAAATGTGAATTGGACTGTGGTGCAAGACTTTCTGGAAGAAAAGTATTTGGTGCGTTTGTATGATACTGTAGGTGTCGGTACTGTATTTCACATTGGTCAGCCAGATGTCAATAAACATTACTAAATGAAGAACAACCGTGCGATCTGAAGCGCCGCAGAAATGTTGCAGCAGGATGCCTGGTTCACGGAGGGATCTGAAAACGTCATTCCATTCAGGTGAATTAATTGGGGTTTCATGCGGAAAATGGAAATCGCCGAAACCATAAGCAAGAGACACATTGGTTGTTCTACAAATTCTGTTTTAATCACTGTGGAATTTGCAAGGAATCCAGAATTCTGCTGTCGATGTCAGGATGTGGCACTGTGCTCCCGGGGAAGTTACGCAGAAAACCGCTCACGGGATCTTCTCCGGAACCACACTGCTGCAGCAGAAGATCGGCATCGCGCTGCTGTCGATAGGAGGGGAAGCCCATGCGATGTTTTTTTGTTTCAGATCAGACTGAAAAATTCTGCTGCGTCACCTACAATTCTTGCCGTCCAGTTGACTGTGAAACGTTGTTGAGGAAGCATGGATATAACAAAATGGTGTTACGTACACGCGGGTATCTTGTACCTGTCATATGACCACGATGTAATTGAGGATGTACTGGACAAGAGGTAATGGTCTTCTGATGGTGGAGTGACGTCATTTTCCGGCCAGTGAGAGGTCTTGTGGCAGTTTTTCAACAGGGATTTAAAGGAGAACACTTCCCAGTGTTGGGGGGCAGCAGTCCGTGGTTGAATTGGCCAGAGACTCCCGTTTCGCTGCGTATTCTATGTTATGACGCAGTTTTATTTTAAAGTGGCGTTTTACTTTCTGCCTTATATCAAAGGTTATTACTGGCAGTTTTGTCAGTTAACAATACTGCCGGTTAAAGTGCAGTCCTAGAGTGAAGATTCATCGAAGTTGGGGAAGCTGAAAGATCTAGGAAAGTTGATGTCGCGTGTGAGCAGAAAGAGTTGGATGCAGAGTTTCGCCAGGGAGAGGCCAGTGCCTTTAGGCCGTTTTATTTCCTTCAATGGTAAATCCCTCAGCAAAGCATACTTCGGCTGGGATCAGCAGTAACGTCACAAAAAAGGATTTAATTCAAGGAAACTCTTTCCTTTAGTTGATTGTAAATCATTTTGGACTTTTTGCAATACTACTTTAAAGAACAGAGTTCGCATTTCTTGCTTTAAGAACTGTTCTAGCTGCCGTATGGCAGCTGAATTCCGGTTAAGTTAGTTGTTTCTTTACTTTGGGATTTTTTTTAGCAGTGTTGAATAAATGTTTTATTTGTTATTTAAAAAAAAACCTGTCTCAAATATATTCATTGTTGCTGGATTGTTGCTAGTTTTCCCTCTTCCTGAGAGAAACGAGGGCAGACGGAAGATTGTTCTCCATAAATTGCAGTCTGCTCTTCAGTAAGTTTATCTTTCTGCACAAAAGGATGTAACTGTGGGCTCCGTGGTGCAAAGGCAAACGTGTTGAACTTCTACTGATGAGTGATTAAGTAATAAGTCAAAAACAGTTTTTGCTTCTAGAGATGGTATTTTCTCCACAATGACAAATACGGTTGGAAATCGGGGGGGGGGGTGCTGATGTCGTGTGATGGCAGAGAATCGAACAATTTAAGTCATGGATTGAAGTAATCGAGTCATTCACAAAACATGTCAATCAGAAGATCCCATTTCTTTCAGGTCGTTGTCATCCATTGAATTAATTAAGCAAAATGCGGAGGAGATAGAGTCCTCCACTATTAAGAAGGCGGGAAATTAATGATTAATGAAAAAGAAAACGAAAAATTAACAAGATCGGTGGAAGTGAGGAGTTGGGCAGACAACTGATCAGCAATGACGTGATTGAATGACAGAGCTGCGCAGTTTTCTTCCTGCTGATTTGTTTTGTATTTCCCGTGGTTCAGGAAACAAACTGGAATTTGTCACCTCACAAACACACAAGTGTCCAAATGATCTGGTACCTTGTCCCGGCATAAGCACTGTTTGAAGATTGTAATTTTCATCACTTTTCAAATTAAAAATTTGGACAGTGCAAATGGAACAGTGTCTGGTGCGGTGTATTTGCAAGTCAATGCTATTTAATCCTAAAACAACTTCACAAAATCTGTTTCAACTCATATTGAAGGTTTGTATTTGTATTTTCGAATAGCTTTAAATATCCCAGAAAGAGCCAAGTATATGTTTCGAGAACCGTTGTCAACGTGAGTGTTTTAATTTGAAATGTCAGGGCTCGGGGCTGGGATTGGTTGATGTGAATGAAAACCTTGCAACATTTTGGCGTACTAGTGCAAAAGTCGCTGACTGAGACAACATCGGTCGTTAGGGGGTGATTTTACTATTCGACGGCTGGGAATGTGAATATTTATCCCTACTGTTCCATGAATATCCTGAGAATACTCACAGTGACATCTGGAAAAGCATTGACTGGCACTCGGCAATTTGAAGAGGCAACTCTGTACCAGTGTTCCCTCTGGAATGCTTTGGGTTGGAAAAAATGGAAAATGCACGGAACCTCAAGCATAGTATGTGGGAGAATATTTCTATTTATTATACCGATGATACGCTTTGCAGATTAAGGTCAGCAACAAATCACGTCACTGTGTAACAGTTAAAAAACGTGGTAGTGTGGCCGAGCGGTCTAAGGCGCTGGATTAAGGCTCCAGTCTCCAAGGAGGCGTGGGTTCGAATCCCACCACTGCCATTGTGGAGTACGTACACGTATTTGTTCTTTTCCGCCAGGGTTTCAGTTGTGGTATAGAGGTGAAACCTGAAATGTTTTGCAGAGCTAAATATAAGAATCACAAATCATCATGACTATGTTCCTGGATAATAGTACAGTATATTGGTTTCATGGCCAACTATATTATTGTGTGACTGCTGTACACTCTACATAGGCAGGGCATCGTGGGGATGGGTGGGGTTCGTGACCTCTATTTAACGAGAGTAGTGGGTGAAAAAGTAATTAACATCAATATGTATTTGTCTTCATTTCAGTGACACCGTCTTTACGGTTTCTTGAAATAGGCAGCGAACTCTTCGGAGTTCAATAGGAAAGATGTATGAAACTCAATGAGATATTCCTCAGTAAGACCAGGCAATTTAGTAAAGCTGACCAACAATGTAAAAACACTATAGCAAAAATATCTATATATGACTTCGTCGTCCTGTTTCTTGCTCCGCAGAGAGCACCAGACTTACCACATTTTCGAGGAATAATAAGTTCCATTCCTTGAATGTGTAATTTATGATTTGCAGTGAGCATATTTCTGCTTCGTAGCTTTCTTCCCATGGCAATTCACCCCATAGCTTAAAGGCTCCGCTGGGAGTTGAACCCAGGATCTCCTGTTTACTAGACAGGCGCTTTGACCAGTTAAGCCACGGAACCCTCACACTAAAAGGCAACTGTAATGATGATAGTTAATTTGCATTAACTATTCTTCATCTACTAGCGAGGGAATTGTTTCGGATTCAAACCGTAAAGACGACATAAATCAAAGTAGACCCTACTGAGAAAATCACCCCTATACAGTCTGCCTGCGTAATATATGTTCACGACCTCTCAAGCACATTATTTATTCCTTTCTGCCAATACATGCTACACACCTACTTCTTCGTAACTATGTCCTCTATGTCCGGAACACTGAGATTCCCTAAACCTGATAGCCTCCTGTTTTATTCGGCCAGGGGCATACACAGTTATTAATCTCGAAGTTTCGCTTTTAAGGCCTCCTATGGAAAACGTCCATTTTTCAGAAAGCAACCTCTCCCAATCCTTTCTGATGCCATCGATTTAGACTTCCTCTAAAAGTAAATCCTGGTGGGACCTCTGGATATTGATAAAGGAAAACACTAACAAAACTCTATCACGTGTCGCCATTTTAGTGTATGGGAATCCCGTCAGTATCCAGTCATCACTATGGTAATAATGGAGAAGTCATTAGGCCAAAAGGTATTTCAAAGTTCAAAGTAAAAATTATTATCGGTGCATGACACCACATACATCCAGCAGTGAGGGTCTTTTTCCTGCGGGTATACTCAGCAATCTTTAGAACAGTAACTATAAACAGGATCAATAAACAAGAAACTGTGAAAACGCAAATATAAATAAATAGCAATAAATCACGAGATCATGAAATAACAATAAAAAGACTCCTTAAAGAGAGATGATTGGTTGTGGGAACACTAGTTACAGAATGAGAGTATTTACCGTGTTTTGTGCAAGAGGCAGGTGATTGAGGGGAAGTAACTGTTCTCGAACCTAGTGAAGGAGAACACAGCACTGCTAATGCAGGGTTTCCGGTAAATAAGAAATCTGCGGCAGAGCAGCACATTCAGGAAGAAATAGTCATCTCACATGCAGAGACTCTGCAGAAAGTGCAGAAGACTGTGCTTTTCGAAGCTATTAATATCCAGAATACAGATGGATTACAGTCAGGTGTGTAAAGTGCATGATCTGCCAACAAAGAATTCGTTGATTGTTGATGAACAAACAGTTCTCACTTTCAAAGCAGAAGTAGTGATTTGTACAGCACAGACTAAAAGTAGGACACAAAAAAGTAAAATGATATTGAAAATTACGAACCTCTGCAGATCAAAGACTTGGAGGGATAAATAATATTCAGACTCCAAAGATGTGTTAATGATCACATTTCTTGCTAATGATCAGAGAAGTGTTCGCATGTTTGTCTTCTGTTCTTTTCCTTCTTTCATTGTTTACTCCCGCCCTTTTAGGCTTACAAAGTAATGCTAAAAGTTTGTTTACTAAAAATCAGGGAATTTTAATGCTCCTCCTGCTAAATAGAGACATAGTGACGTAAATGTGAATTGGACTGTGGTGCAAGACTTTCTGGAAGAAAAGTATTTGGTGCGTTTGTATGATACTGTAGGTGTCGGTACTGTATTTCACATTGGTCAGCCAGATGTCAATAAACATTACTAAATGAAGAACAACCGTGCGATCTGAAGCGCCGCAGAAATGTTGCAGCAGGATGCCTGGTTCACGGAGGGATCTGAAAACGTCATTCCATTCAGGTGAATTAATTGGGGTTTCATGCGGAAAATGGAAATCGCCGAAACCATAAGCAAGAGACACATTGGTTGTTCTACAAATTCTGTTTTAATCACTGTGGAATTTGCAAGGAATCCAGAATTCTGCTGTCGATGTCAGGATGTGGCACTGTGCTCCCGGGGAAGTTACGCAGAAAACCGCTCACGGGATCTTCTCCGGAACCACACTGCTGCAGCAGAAGATCGGCATCGCGCTGCTGTCGATAGGAGGGGAAGCCCATGCGATGTTTTTTTGTTTCAGATCAGACTGAAAAATTCTGCTGCGTCACCTACAATTCTTGCCGTCCAGTTGACTGTGAAACGTTGTTGAGGAAGCATGGATATAACAAAATGGTGTTACGTACACGCGGGTATCTTGTACCTGTCATATGACCACGATGTAATTGAGGATGTACTGGACAAGAGGTAATGGTCTTCTGATGGTGGAGTGACGTCATTTTCCGGCCAGTGAGAGGTCTTGTGGCAGTTTTTCAACAGGGATTTAAAGGAGAACACCTCCCAGTGTTGGGGGGCAGCAGTCCGTGGTTGAATTGGCCAGAGACTCCCGTTTCGCTGCGTATTCTATGTTATGACGCAGTTTTATTTTAAAGTGGCGTTTTACTTTCTGCCTTATATCAAAGGTTATTACTGGCAGTTTTGTCAGTTAACAATACTGCCGGTTAAAGTGCAGTCCTAGAGTGAAGATTCATCGAAGTTGGGGAAGCTGAAAGATCTAGGAAAGTTGATGTCGCGTGTGAGCAGAAAGAGTTGGATGCAGAGTTTCGCCAGGGAGAGGCCAGTGCCTTTAGGCCGTTTTATTTCCTTCAATGGTAAATCCCTCAGCAAAGCATACTTCGGCTGGGATCAGCAGTAACGTCACAAAAAAGGATTTAATTCAAGGAAACTCTTTCCTTTAGTTGATTGTAAATCATTTTGGACTTTTTGCAATACTACTTTAAAGAACAGAGTTCGCATTTCTTGCTTTAAGAACTGTTCTAGCTGCCGTATGGCAGCTGAATTCCGGTTAAGTTAGTTGTTTCTTTACTTTGGGATTTTTTTTAGCAGTGTTGAATAAATGTTTTATTTGTTATTTAAAAAAAAACCTGTCTCAAATATATTCATTGTTGCTGGATTGTTGCTAGTTTTCCCTCTTCCTGAGAGAAACGAGGGCAGACGGAAGATTGTTCTCCATAAATTGCAGTCTGCTCTTCAGTAAGTTTATCTTTCTGCACAAAAGGATGTAACTGTGGGCTCCGTGGTGCAAAGGCAAACGTGTTGAACTTCTACTGATGAGTGATTAAGTAATAAGTCAAAAACAGTTTTTGCTTCTAGAGATGGTATTTTCTCCACAATGACAAATACGGTTGGAAATCGGGGGGGTGGGGGTGGTGCTGATGTCGTGTGATGGCAGAGAATCGAACAATTTAAGTCATGGATTGAAGTAATCGAGTCATTCACAAAACATGTCAATCAGAAGATCCCATTTCTTTCAGGTCGTTGTCATCCATTGAATTAATTAAGCAAAATGCGGAGGAGATAGAGTCCTCCACTATTAAGAAGGCGGGAAATTAATGATTAATGAAAAAGAAAACGAAAAAATTAACAAGATCGGTGGAAGTGAGGAGTTGGGCAGACAACTGATCAGCAATGACGTGATTGAATGACAGAGCTGCGCAGTTTTCTTCCTGCTGATTTGTTTTGTATTTCCCGTGGTTCAGGAAACAAACTGGAATTTGTCACCTCACAAACACACAAGTGTCCAAATGATCTGGTACCTTGTCCCGGCATAAGCACTGTTTGAAGATTGTAATTTTCATCACTTTTCAAATTAAAATTTGGACAGTGCAAATGGAACAGTGTCTGGTGCGGTGTATTTGCAAGTCAATGCTATTTAATCCTAAAACAACTTCACAAAATCTGTTTCAACTCATATTGAAGGTTTGTATTTGTATTTTCGAATAGCTTTAAATATCCCAGAAAGAGCCAAGTATATGTTTCGAGAACCGTTGTCAACGTGAGTGTTTTAATTTGAAATGTCAGGGCTCGGGCTGGGATTGGTTGATGTGAATGAAAACCTTGCAACATTTTGGCGTACTAGTGCAAAAGTCGCTGACTGAGACAACATCGGTCGTTAGGGGGTGATTTTACTATTCGACGGCTGGGAATGTGAATATTTATCCCTACTGTTCCATGAATATCCTGAGAATACTCACAGTGACATCTGGAAAAGCATTGACTGGCACTCGGCAATTTGAAGAGGCAACTCTGTACCAGTGTTCCCTCTGGAATGCTTTGGGTTGGAAAAAAATGGAAAATGCACGGAACCTCAAGCATAGTATGTGGGAGAATATTTCTATTTATTATACCGATGATACGCTTTGCAGATTAAGGTCAGCAACAAATCACGTCACTGTGTAACAGTTAAAAAACGTGGTAGTGTGGCCGAGCGGTCTAAGGCGCTGGATTAAGGCTCCAGTCTCCAAGGAGGCGTGGGTTCGAATCCCACCACTGCCATTGTGGAGTACGTACACGTATTTGTTCTTTTCCGCCAGGGTTTCAGTTGTGGTATAGAGGTGAAACCTGAAATGTTTTGCAGAGCTAAATATAAGAATCACAAATCATCATGACTATGTTCCTGGATAATAGTACAGTATATTGGTTTCATGGCCAACTATATTATTGTGTGACTGCTGTACACTCTACATAGGCAGGGCATCGTGGGGATGGGTGGGGTTCGTGACCTCTATTTAACGAGAGTAGTGGGTGAAAAAGTAATTAACATCAATATGTATTTGTCTTCATTTCAGTGACACCGTCTTTACGGTTTCTGAAATAGGCAGCGAACTCTTCGGAGTTCAATAGGAAAGATGTATGAAACTTCAATGAGATATTCCTCAGTAAGACCAGGCAATTTAGTAAAGCTGACCAACAATGTAAAAACACTATAGCAAAAATATCTATATATGACTTCGTCGTCCTGTTTCTTGCTCCGCAGAGAGCACCAGACTTACCACATTTTCGAGGAATAATAAGTTCCATTCCTTGAATGTGTAATTTATGATTTGCAGTGAGCATATTTCTGCTTCGTAGCTTTCTTCCCATGGCAATTCACCCCATAGCTTAAAGGCTCCGCTGGGAGTTGAACCCAGGATCTCCTGTTTACTAGACAGGCGCTTTGACCAGTTAAGCCACGGAACCCTCACACTAAAAGGCAACTGTAATGATGATAGTTAATTTGCATTAACTATTCTTCATCTACTAGCGAGGGAATTGTTTCGGATTCAAACCGTAAAGACGACATAAATCAAAGTAGACCCTACTGAGAAAATCACCCCTATACAGTCTGCCTGCGTAATATATGTTCACGACCTCTCAAGCACATTATTTATTCCTTTCTGCCAATACATGCTACACACCTACTTCTTCGTAACTATGTCCTCTATGTCCGGAACACTGAGATTCCCTAAACCTGATAGCCTCCTGTTTTATTCGGCCAGGGGCATACACAGTTATTAATCTCGAAGTTTCGCTTTTAAGGCCTCCTATGGAAAACGTCCATTTTTCAGAAAGCAACCTCTCCCAATCCTTTCTGATGCCATCGATTTAGACTTCCTCTAAAAGTAAATCCTGGTGGGACCTCTGGATATTGATAAAGGAAAACACTAACAAAACTCTATCACGTGTCGCCATTTTAGTGTATGGGAATCCCGTCAGTATCCAGTCATCACTATGGTAATAATGGAGAAGTCATTAGGCCAAAAGGTATTTCAAAGTTCAAAGTAAAAATTATTATCGGTGCATGACACCACATACATCCAGCAGTGAGGGTCTTTTTCCTGCGGGTATACTCAGCAATCTTTAGAACAGTAACTATAAACAGGATCAATAAACAAGAAACTGTGAAAACGCAAATATAAATAAATAGCAATAAATCACGAGATCATGAAATAACAATAAAAAGACTCCTTAAAGAGAGATGATTGGTTGTGGGAACACTAGTTACAGAATGAGAGTATTTACCGTGTTTTGTGCAAGAGGCAGGTGATTGAGGGGAAGTAACTGTTCTCGAACCTAGTGAAGGAGAACACAGCACTGCTAATGCAGGGTTTCCGGTAAATAAGAAATCTGCGGCAGAGCAGCACATTCAGGAAGAAATAGTCATCTCACATGCAGAGACTCTGCAGAAAGTGCAGAAGACTGTGCTTTTCGAAGCTATTAATATCCAGAATACAGATGGATTACAGTCAGATGTGTAAAGTGCATGATCTGCCAACAAAGAATTCGTTGATTGTTGATGAACAAACAGTTCTCACTTTCAAAGCAGAAGTAGTGATTTGTACAGCACAGACTAAAAGTAGGACACAAAAAAGTAAAATGATATTGAAAATTACGAACCTCTGCAGATCAAAGACTTGGAGGGATAAATAATATTCAGACTCCAAAGATGTGTTAATGATCACATTTCTTGCTAATGATCAGAGAAGTGTTCGCATGTTTGTCTTCTGTTCTTTTCCTTCTTTCATTGTTTACTCCCGCCCTTTTAGGCTTACAAAGTAATGCTAAAAGTTTGTTTACTAAAAATCAGGGAATTTTAATGCTCCTCCTGCTAAATAGAGACATAGTGACGTAAATGTGAATTGGACTGTGGTGCAAGACTTTCTGGAAGAAAAGTATTTGGTGCGTTTGTATGATACTGTAGGTGTCGGTACTGTATTTCACATTGGTCAGCCAGATGTCAATAAACATTACTAAATGAAGAACAACCGTGCGATCTGAAGCGCCGCAGAAATGTTGCAGCAGGATGCCTGGTTCACGGAGGGATCTGAAAACGTCATTCCATTCAGGTGAATTAATTGGGGTTTCATGCGGAAAATGGAAATCGCCGAAACCATAAGCAAGAGACACATTGGTTGTTCTACAAATTCTGTTTTAATCACTGTGGAATTTGCAAGGAATCCAGAATTCTGCTGTCGATGTCAGGATGTGGCACTGTGCTCCCGGGGAAGTTACGCAGAAAACCGCTCACGGGATCTTCTCCGGAACCACACTGCTGCAGCAGAAGATCGGCATCGCGCTGCTGTCGATAGGAGGGGAAGCCCATGCGATGTTTTTTTGTTTCAGATCAGACTGAAAAATTCTGCTGCGTCACCTACAATTCTTGCCGTCCAGTTGACTGTGAAACGTTGTTGAGGAAGCATGGATATAACAAAATGGTGTTACGTACACGCGGGTATCTTGTACCTGTCATATGACCACGATGTAATTGAGGATGTACTGGACAAGAGGTAATGGTCTTCTGATGGTGGAGTGACGTCATTTTCCGGCCAGTGAGAGGTCTTGTGGCAGTTTTTCAACAGGGATTTAAAGGAGGACACTTCCCAGTGTTGGGGGGCAGCAGTCCGTGGTTGAATTGGCCAGAGACTCCCGTTTCGCTGCGTATTCTATGTTATGACGCAGTTTTATTTTAATGTGGCGTTTTACTTTCTGCCTTATATCAAGGGTTATTACTGGCAGTTTTGTCAGTTAACAATACTGCCGGTTAAAGTGCAGTCCGAGAGTGAAGATTCATCGAAGTTGGGGAAGCTGAAAGTTCTAGGAAAGTTGATGTCGCGTGTGAGCAGAAAGAGTTGGATGCAGAGTTTCGCCAGGGAGAGGCCAGTGCCTTTAGGCCGTTTTATTTCCTTCAATGGTAAATCCCTCAGCAAAGCATACTTCGGCTGGGATCAGCAGTAACGTCACAAAAAAGGATTTAATTCAAGGAAACTCTTTCCTTTAGTTGATTGTAAATCATTTTGGACTTTTTGCAATACTACTTTAAAGAACAGAGTTCGCATTTCTTGCTTTAAGAAATGTTCCAGCTGCCGTATGGCAGCTGAATTCCGGTTAAGTTAGTTGTTTCTTTACTTTGGGATTTTTTTAGCAGTGTTGAATAAATGTTTTATTTGTTATTTAAAAAAAACCTGTCTCAAATATATTCATTGTTGCTGGATTGTTGCTAGTTTTCCCTCTTCCTGAGAGAAACGAGGGCAGACGGAAGATTGTTCTCCATAAATTGCAGTCTGCTCTTCAGTAAGTTTATCTTTCTGCACTAAAGGATGTAACTGTGGGCTCCGTGGTGCAAAGGCAAGCGTGTTGAACTTCTACTGATGAGTGATTAAGTAATAAGTCAAAAACAGTTTTTGCTTCTAGAGATGGTATTTTCTCCACAATGACAAATACGGTTGGAAATCGGGGGGGCTGATGTCGTGTGATGGCAGAGAATCGAACAATTTAAGTCATGGATTGAAGTAATCGAGTCATTCACAAAACATGTCAATCAGAAGATCCCATTTCTTTCAGGTCGTTGTCATCCACTGAATTAATTAGGCAAAATGCCGAGGAGATAGAGTCCTCCACTATTAAGAAGGCGGGAAATTAATGATTAATGAAAAAGAAAACGAAAAATTAACAAGATCGGTGGAAGTGAGGAGTTGGGCAGACAACTGATCAGCAATGACGTGATTGAATGACAGAGCTGCGCAGTTTTCTTCCTGCTGATTTGTTTTGTATTTCCCGTGGTTCAGGAAACAAACTGGAATTTGTCACCTCACAAACACACAAGTGTCCAAATGACCTGGTACCTTGTCCCGGCATAAGCACTGTTTGAAGATTGTAATCTTCATCACTTTTTAAATTAAAAATTTGGACAGTGCGGAGGGAAGAGTGTCTGGTGCGGTGTAATTGCAAGTCAATGCTATTTAATCCTAAAACAACTTCACAAAATCTGTTTCAACTCATATTGAAGGTTTGTGTTTGTATTTTCGAATAGCTTTAAATATCCCAGAAAGAGCCAAGTATATGTTTCGAGAACCGTTGTCAACGTGAGTGTTTTAATTTGAAATGTCAGGGCTCGGGGCTGGGATTGTTTGATGTGAATGAAAACCTTGCAACATTTTGGCGTACTAGTGCAAAAGTCGCTGACTGAGACAACATCGGTCGTTAGGGGGTGATTTTACTATTCGACGGCTGGGAATGTGAATATTTATCCCTACTGTTCCATCAATATACTGAGAATACTCACAGTGACATCTGGAAAAGCATTGACTGGCACTCGGCAATTTGAAGAGGCAACTCTGTACCAGTGTTCCCTCTGGAATGCTTTTGGTTGGAAAAAATGGAAAATGCACGGAACCTCAAGCATAGTATGTGGGATAATATTTCTAATTATTATACCGATGATACGCTTTGAAGATTAAGGTCAGCAACAAATCACGTCACTGTGTAACAGTTAAAAAACGTGGTAGTGTGGCCGAGCGGTCTAAGGCGCTGGATTAAGGCTCCAGTCTCCAAGGAGGCGTGGGTTCGAATCCCACCACTGCCATTGTGGAGTACGTACACGTATTTGTTCTTTTCCGCCAGGGTTTCAGTTGTGGTATAGAGGTGAAACCTGAAATGTTTTGCAGAGCTAAATATAAGAATCTCAAATCATCATGACTATGTTCCTGGATAATAGTACAGTATATTGGTTTCATGGCCAACTATATTATTGTGTGACTGCTGTACAGTCTAGATAGGCAGGGCATCGTGGGGATGGGTGGGGTTCGTGACCTCTATTTAACGAGAGTAGCGGGTGAAAAAGTAATTAACATCAATATGTATTTGTCTTCATTTCAGTGACACCGTCTTTACGGTTTCTTGAAATAGGCAGCGAACTCTTCGGAGTTCAATAGGAAAGATGCATGAAACTCAATGGGATAATCCTCAGTAAGACCAGGCAATTTAGTAAAGCTGACCAACAATGTAAAAACACTATAGCAAAAATATCTATATATGACTCCGTCGTCCTGTTTCTTGCTCCGCAGAGAGCACCAGACTTATCACATTTTCGAGGAATAATATGTTCCATTCCTTGAATGTGTAATTTATGATTTGCAGTGAGCATATTTCTGCTTCGTAGCTTTCTTCCCATGGCAATTCACCCCATAGCTTAAAGGCTGCGCTGGGAGTTGAACCCAGGATCTCCTGTTTACTAGACAGGCTCTTTGACCAGTTAAGCCACGGAACCCTCACACTAAAAGGCAACTGTAATGATGATAGTTAATACTGTAATGATTATAGTTCTTCATCTACTAGCGAGGGAATTGTTTCGGATTCAAACTGTAAAGACGACATAAATCAAAGTAGACCCTACTGAGAAAATCACCAGTATACAGTCTGCCTGCGTAATATATGTTCACGACCTATCAAGTACATTATTTATTCCTGTCTGCCAATACATGCTACACACATACTTCTTCGTAACTATGCCCTCTATGTCTGGAACACCGAGATTCCCTAAACCTGATAGCCTCCTGTTTTATTCTGGCAGGGGCATACAAATTCATTACTCCCGAAGTTTCGCTTTTAAGGCCGCCTATGAAAAACCTCCATTTGTCAGAAAACAACCTCTCCCAATCCTTTCTGATGGCGTCAATTTGGCCTTTCTCCAATTTATGATTTCAACCCAAGGACCAGACCTATCCTTCTCTATAGTTGTCCTGAAACAAATGGAAATATTATCACTGAATTCAAAGTGCTCCCTTACACATATTCCGGTCACATGCCATGTCTTCCTCTAAAAGGAGATCCTGGTGGGACCTCTGGATATTTATAAAGGAAAACACTAAGCAAACTCTATCACATGTAGCCCTTTTAGTGTATGGGAATCCAGTCAGTATCCAGTCATCACTATGGGAATAATGGAGAAGTCATTAGGCCAAAAAGGTATTTCAAAGTTCAAAGTAAAATTTATTATCGGTGCATGTCACCACATACATCCAACAGTGAGGTTCTTTTTTCCTGCGGGTATACTCAGCAATCTATAGAACAGTAATTGTAAACCGGATCAATGAACAAGAAACTGTGAAAACGCAATTATAAATAAATAGCAATAAATCAAGAGAACATGAAATAACAAGAAAAAGACTTCTTAAAAAGAGATCCTTGGTTGTGGGAACACTAGTTACAGAATGTTAGTAGATAGCCTGTTTTGTGCAAGAGACAGGTGATTGAGGGGAAGTAAGTATTCTTGAACCTAGTGAAGGGGAACACAGCACTGCTAATACAGGGTGTCCGGTAAATAAGAAATCTGTGGTAGAGCAGCGCATTCAGGAAGAAATGGAGATCTCGCATGCAGAGACTCTGCAGAAAGTGCAGAAGACTGTGCTTTTTAAAGCTATTAATATCCAGAATACAGATGGATTACAGTCAGGTGTGTAAAGTGCATGATCTGCCAACAAAGAATTCGTTGATTGTTGATGAACAAAAATTTCTCACTTTCAAAGCAGAAGTAGTGATTCGTACAGCACAGACTAAAAGTAGGACACAAAAAAGTAAAATGTTATTGAAAATTACGAACCTCTGCAGATCAAAGACTTGGACGGATCAAAGACTTGGAGGGATAAATAATATTCAGACTCCAAAGATGTGTTAGTGATCACATTTCTTGCTAATGGTCAGAGAAGTGGTCGCATGTTTGTCTTCTGTTCTTTTCCTTCTTTCATTGTATACTCCCGCCCTTTTCGGCTTACAATGTAATGCTAAAAGTTTGTTTGCTAATAATCAGGGAAGTTTAATGCTCCTCCTGCTAAATAGAATCATAGTGACATAAATGTGAATTGGACTGTGGTGGAAGACTTTCTGGAAGAAAAGTATTTGGTGTGTCTGTATGATACTGTAGGTATCGGTACTGTATCTCACATTGGTCAGCCAGATGTCAATAAACATTACTAAATGAAGAACAACCGTGCGATCTGAAGCGCCGCAGAAATGTTGCAGCAGGATGCCTGGTTCACGGAGGGATCTGAAAACGTCATTCCATTCAGGTGAATTAATTGGGGTTTCATGAGGAAAATGGAAATCGCCGAAACCATAAGCAAGAGACACATTGGTTGTTCTACAAATTCTATTTTAATCACTGTGGAATTTGCAAGGAATCCAGAATTCTGCTGTCAATGTCAGGATGTGGTACTGTGCTCCCGGGGAAGTTACGCTGAAAACCGCTCACGGGATCTTCTCCGGAACCACACTACTGCAGCAGAAGATCGGCATCGCGCTGCCGTCGATAGGAGGGGAAGCCCATGCGATTTTTTTTTGTTTCAGATCAGACTGAAAAATTCTGCTGCGTCACCTACAATTCTTGCCGTCCAGTTGACTGTGAAACGTTGTTGAGGAAGCATGGATATAACAAAATGGTGTTACGTACCCGCGGGTATCTTGTACCTGTCATATGACCACGATGTAATTGAGGATGTACTGAACAAGAGGTAATGGTCTTCTGATGGTGGAGTGACGTCATTTTCCGGCCAGTGAGAGGTCATGTGGCAGTTTTTCAACAGGGTTTTAAAATAGAACACCTCCCAGTGTTGGGGGCAGCGGTCCGTGGTTGAATTGGCGAGAGACTCCCGTTTCGCTGCGTATTCTATGTTATGACGCAGTTTTATTTTAAAGTGCTGTTTTACTTTCTGCCTTATATCAAAGGTTATTACTGGCAGTTTTGTCAGTTAACAATACTGCCAGTTAAAGTGCAGTCCGAGAGTGAAGATTCATCGAAGTTGGGGAAGCGGAAAGATCTAGGAAACTTGATGTCGCGTGTGAGCAGAAAGAGTGGGATGCAGAGTTTCGCCAGGGAGAGGTCAGTGCCTTTAGGCCGTTTTATTTCCTTCAATGGTAAATCCTTCAGCAAAGCATACTTCGGCTGGGATCAGCAGTAACGTCACAAAAAAGGATTTAATTCAAGGAAACTCTTTCCTTTAGTTGATTGTAAATCATTTTGGACTTTTTGCAATACTACTTTAAAGAACAGAGTTCGCATTTCCTGCTTTAAGAACTGTTCTAGCTGCCGTATGGCAGCTGAATTCCGGTTAAGTTAGTCGATTCTTTACTGTGGGATTTTTTTTCGCAGTGTTGAATAAATGTTTTATTTGTTATTTAAAAAAAAACCTGTCTCAAATATATTCATTGTTGCTGGATTGTTGCTAGTTTTCCCTCTTCCTGAGTGAAACGAGGGCAGACGGAAGATTGTTCTCCATAAATTGCGGTCTGCTCTTCAGTAAGTTTATCTTTCTGCACTAAAGGATGTAACTGTGTGCTCCGTGGTGCAAAGGCAAGCGTGTTGAACTTCTACTAATGAGTGATTAAGTAATAAGTCAATAACAGTTTTTGCTTCCAGAGATGGTATTTTCTATACAATGACATATACGGTTGGAATTCGAGGGGCTGATGTCGTGTGATGGCAGAGAATCGAACAATTTAAGTAATGGATTGAAGTAATCGAGTCATTCACAAAACATGTCAATCAGAGGATCCCATTTCTTTCAGGTCGTTGTCATCCACTGAATAAATTAGGCAAAATGCCGAGGAGATAGAGTCCTCCACTATTCAGAAGGCGGGAAATAAATGATTAATGAAAAAGAAAACGAAAAATTAACAAGATCGGTGGAAGTGAGGAGTTGGGCAGACAACTGATCAGCTATGACGTGATTGAATGACAGAGCTGCGCAGTTTTCTTCCTGCTGATTTGTTTTGTATTTCCCGTGGTTCAGGAAACAACCTGGAATTTGTTACCTCACAAACACACAAGTGTCCAAATGACCTGGTACCTTGTCCCCGCAGAAGCACTGTTTGAAGATTGTAATCTTCATCACTTTTTAAATTTAAAAAATTCGGACAGTGCAAATGGAACAGTGTCTGGTGCGGTGTAATTGCAAGTCAATGCTATTTAATCCTAAAACAACTTCACAAAATCTGTTTCAACTCATATTGGAATATTTCTAATTATTTTACCGACGATACGCTTTGAAGATTAAGGTCAGCAACAAATCACGTCACTGTGTATCAGCTAAAAAACGTGGTAGTGTGGCCGAGCGGTCTAAGGCGCTGGATTAAGGCTCCAGTCTCCAAGGAGGCGTGGGTTCGAATCCCACCACTGCCATTGCAGAGTACACGTATTTGTACTTTTCTGACAGGGTTTCAGTTGTGGTATTAAAGTGAAACCAGAAACGTTTTGCAGAGCTAAATATAAGAATCACAAATCATCATGCCTATGTTCCTGGATAATGCTACAGTATATCGGTGTCATGGCCAACTAAATAATTGTGTGACTGCTGTACCCTCTAGATCAGGCAGGGCATCGGGTGGAAGGGTGGGATTCGTGAGCTCTATTTAACGAAAGTAGCGGGTGTAAAGGTAATTAACATCAATATGTATTTGACATCATTTCAGTGACACCGTCTTTCCGGTTTCTTGAAATAGGCAGCGAACTCTTCGGAGTTCAACAGGAAAGATGTATGAAACTCAATGGGATATTCCTCAGTAAGACCAGGCAATTTAGTAAAGCTGACCACCAATGTAAAAACACTGCAGCAAAAGTATCGATATATGACTCCGTCGTCGTGTTTCTTGCTCCGCAGAGAGCACCAGACTTACCACATTTTCGAGGAATAATATGTTTCATTCCTTGAAGTGTAATTTATGATTTGCAGTGAGCATTTTCTGCTTCGTAGCTTTCTTCCCATGGCATTCACCCCATAGCACAAAGGCTCCGCTGGGAGTTGAACCCAGGATCTCCTGTTTACTAGACAGGCGCTTTGACCAGTTAAGCCACGGAACCCTCACACTAAAAGGCAAATGTAATGATGATAGTTAATTTGCAGTAACTATTCTTCATCTACTTGCGAGGGAATTGTTTCGGACTCAAACTGTAAAGACGACATAAATCAAAGTAGACCCTACTGAGAAAATCACCCCTATATAGTCTGCCTGCGTAATAAATGTTCACCCCCTCTCAAGTACATTATTTATTCCTTTCTACCTATACCTGCTACACACCTACTTCTTCGTAACTATGTCCTCTATGTCTGGAACACCGAGATCCCCTAAACCTGATAGCCTCCTGTTTTATTCTGCCAGGGGCATACAAATTTATTACTCCCGACGTTTCGCTTTTAAGGCCTCCTATGAAAAACCTCCATTTGTCAGAAAGCAACCTCTCCCAATCCTTTCTGATGCCATCAATTTGGCCTTTCTCCAATTTATGATTTCAACCCAAGGACCAGACCCATCCTTCTCTATAGTTATCCTGAAACAAATGAAAATATTATCACTGGATCCAAAGTGCTCCCTTACACATATTCCGGTCACATGCCATGCCTTCCTCTAAAAGGAGATCCTGGTGGGACCCCTGGATATTGATAAAGGAAAACACTAAGCAAACCCTATCACATGTAGCCTTTTTAGTGTATGGGAATCCAGTCATCTCTATGGTAGTAATGGAGAAGTCATTAGGCCAAAAAGGTATTTCAAAGTTCAAAGTAAAATTCATTATCGGTGAATGTCACCACATGCATCCAACAGTGAGGTTCTTTTTCCTGCGGGTATACCCAGCAATCTATAGAACAGTAACTGTAAACAGGATCAATGAACAAGTACCTGTGAAAACGCAATTATAAATAAATAGCAATAAATCACGAGATCATGAAATAACAAGAAAAAGACTTCTTAAAGAGAGATCATTGGTTGTGGGAACACTAGTTACAGAATGTTAGTAGTTAGCCTGTTTTGTGCAAGAGACAGGTGTTTGAGGGGAAGTAAGTATTCTTGAACCTAGTGAAGGGGAACAAAGCACTGCTAATACAGGGTCTCCTGTAAATAAGAATTCTGTGGTAGAGCAGCGCATTCAGGAAAAAAATAGGCATCTCACATGCAGAGACTCTGCAGAAAGTGCAGAAGACTGTGCTTTTTAGAGCTATTAATATCCAGAATACAGATGGATTACAGTCAGGTGTGTAAAGTGCATGATCTGCCTTCAAAGAATTCGTTGATTGTTGATGAACAAAAATTTCTCACTTTCAAAGCAGAAGTAGTGATTTGTACAGCACAGACTAAAAGTAGGACACAAAAAAGTAAACTGATATTGAAAATTACGAACCTCTGCAGATCAAAGACGGAGGGATAAATAATATTCAGACTCCAAAGATGTGTTAATGATCACATTTCTTGCTAATGGTCAGAGAAGTGGTCGCATGTTTGTCTTCTGTTCTCTTCCTTCTTTCATTGTTTACTCCCGCCCTTTTAGGCTTACAAAGTAAAGCTAAAAGTTTGTTTGCTAATAATCAGGGAAGTTTAATGCTCCTCCTGCTAAATAGAGTCATAGTGACATAAATGTGAATTGGACTGTGGTGGAAGACTTTCTGGAAGAAAAGTATTTAGTGTGTTTGTATGATACTGTAAGTATCGGTACTGTATCTCACATTGGTCAGCCAACTGCCAATAAACATTACTAAATGAAGAACAACCGTGCGATCTGAAGCGCCGCAGAAATGTTGCAGCAGGATGCCTGGTTCACGGAGGTATCTGAAAACGTCATTCCATTCAGGTGAATTAATTAGGGTTTCATGAGGAAAATGGAAATCCCCGCAACCATAAGCAAGAGACACATTGATTGTTCTACAAAATCTATTTTAATCACTGCGGAATTTGCAAGGAATCCAGAATTCTGCGGTCAATGTCAGGATGTGGCACTGTGCTCCCGGGGAAGTTACGCTGAAAACCGCTCACGGGATCTTCTCCGGAACCACACTGCTGCAGCAGAAGATCGGTATCGCGCTGCTGTCGATAGGAGGGGAAGCCCATGTGATGTGTTTTTGTTTCAGATCAGACTGGAAAATTGTGCAGCGTCACCTACAATTCTTGCCCTCCAGTTGACTGTGAAACGTTGTTGAGGGAGCTGCGATATAACAAAATGGTGTTACGTACCCGCGGGTATCTTGTACCTGTCATATGACTACGATGTAATTGAGGATGTACTGGACAAGAGGTAATGGTCTTCTGATGGTGGAGTAACGTCATTTTCCGGCCAGTGAGAGGTCATGAGGCTGTTCTTCAACAGGGTTTTAAAGGAGAACACATCCCAGTGTTGGGGGGCAGCAGTCCGTGGTTGAATTGGCCAGAGACTCCCGTTTCGCTGCGTATTCTATGTTATGACGCAGTTTTATTTTAAAGTGGCGTTTTACTTTCTGCCTTATATCAAAGGTTATTACTGGCAGTTTTGTCAGTTAACAATACTGCCAGTTAAAGTGCAGTCCGAGAGTGAAGATTCATCGAAGTTGGGGAAGCTGAAAGATCGAGGAAAGTTGATGTCGCGTGTGAGCAGAAAGAGTTGGATGCAGAGTTTCGCCAGGGAGAGGTCAGTGCCTTTAGGCATTTTATTGCCTTCGATGGTAAATCCCTCGGCAAAGCATACTTCGGCTGGGATCAGCAGTAACGTAACAAAAAAGGATTTAATTCAAGGAAAGTCTTTCCTTTAGTTGATTGTAAATCGTATTGGACTTTTTGCAATACTACTTTAAAGAACAGAGTTCGCATTTCTTGCTTTAAGAACTGTTCTAGCTGCCGTATGGCAGCTGAATTCCGGTTAAGTTAGTCGTTTCTTTACTTTGGGATTTTCTTTTTAGCAGTGTTGAATAAATGTTTTATTTGTTATTTAAAAAAAACCTGTCTCAAATATATTCATTGTTGCTGGATTGTTGCTAGTTTTCCCTCTACCTGAGAGAAACGAGGGCAGACGGAAGATAGTTTTCCATAAATTGCAGTCTGCTCTTCAGTAAGTTTATCTTTCTGCACTAATGGATGTAACTGTGTGCTCCGTGGTGCAAAGGCAAGCGTGTTGAACTTCTACTAATGAGTGATTAAGTAATAAGTCAATAACAGTTTTTGCTTCCAGAGATGGTATTTTCTCCACAATGACAAATACGGTTGGAATTCGAGGGGCTGATGTCGTGTGATGGCAGAGAATCGAACAATTTAAGTCATGGATTGAAGTAATCGAGTCATTCACAAAACATGTCAATCAGAGGATCCCTTTTCTTTCATGTCGTTGTCAACCACTGAGTTAATTAGGCAAAATGCCGAGGAGATAGAGTCCTCCACTATTCATAAGTTGGGAAATAAATGATTAATGAAAAAGTAAACGATAAATTAACAAGATCGGTGGAAGTGAGGAGTTGGGCAGACAACTGATCAGCCATGACGTGATTGAATGACAGAGCTGCGCAGTTTGCTTCCTGCTGATTTGTTTTGTATTTCCCTTGGTTCAGGAAACAACCTGGAATTTGTCACCTCACAAACACATAAGTGTCCAAATGACCTGGTACCTTGTCCCTGCAGAAGCACTGTTTGAAGATTGTAATCTTCATCACTTTTTAAATTAAAAATTTGGACAGTACAGGTGGAACAGTGTCTGGTGCGGTGTATTTGCAAGTCAATGCTATTTAATCCTAAAACAACTTCACAAAATCCGTTTCAACTCATATTGGAGGTTTGTTTTTGTATTTTCGATCAGCTTTAAATATCCCAGAAAGAGCCAAATATAGGTTTCGAGAACCGTTGTCAACGTGAGTGTTTTAATTTGAAATGTCAGGGCGCGGCGCTGGGATTGGTTCATGTGAATGAAAACCTTGCAACATTTTGGCGTACTCGTGCAAAGTTCGCTGAATGAGACAACATCGGTCGTTAGGGGGTGATTTTACTATTCGCCTTGGCTGGAAATGTGAATATTTATCCCTACGGTTCCAGGAATATACAGAGAATACTGACAGTGACATCTGGCACTCGGCAATTTGAAGAGGCAACTCTGTACCAGTGTTCCCTCTGGAATGCTTTGGGTTGGAAAAAAATGGAAAATGCACGGAACCTCAAGCATAGTATGTGGAAGAATATTTCAAATTATTATACCGATGATACGCTTTGAAGATTAAGGTCAGCAACAAATCACGTCACTGTGTATCAGCTAAAAAACGTGGTAGTGTGGCCGAGCGGTCTAAGGCGCTGGATTAAGGCTCCAGTCTCCAAGGAGGCGTGGGTTCGAATCCCACCACTGCCATTGCAGAGTACACGTATTTGTACTTTTCTGACAGGGTTTCAGTTGTGGTATTAAAGTGAAGCCAGAAACGTTTTGCAGAGCTAAATATAAGAATCACAAATCATCATGACTATATTCCTGGATAATACTACAGTATATTGGTGTCATGGCCAACGAAATAATTGTGTGACTGTTGTACACTCTAGATCAGGCAGGGCATCGTGTGGATGGGTGGGATTCGGGACCTCTATTTAACGAGAGAAGTGGGTGAAAAGGTAATTAACATCAATATGTATTTGACTTCATTTCAGTGACACCGTCTGTCCGGTTTCTTCAAATAGGCAGCGAACTCTTCGGAGTTCAACAGGAAAGATGTATGAAACTCAGTGTGATATTCCTCAGTAAGACCAGGCAATTTAGTAAAGCTGACCACCAATGTAAAAACACTACAGCAAAAATATCTATATATGACTCCATCGTCCTGCTTCTTGTTCCGCAGAGAGCACCAGACTTACCACATTTTCGAGGAATAATATGTTCCGTTCCTTGAAGTGTAATTTATGATTTGCAGTGAGCATATTTCTGCTTCGTAGCTTTCTTCCCTTGGCAATTCACCCCATAACTTGAAGGCTCCGCTGGGAGTTGAACCCAGGATCTCCTGTTTACTAGACAGGCGCTTTGACCAGTTAAGCCACGGAACCCTCACACTAAAAGGCAACTGTAATGATGATAGTTAATTTGCATTAACTATTCTTCATCTACTAGCGAGGGAATTGTTTCGGATTCAAACTGTAAAGACGACGTAAATCAAAGTCGACCCTACTGAGAAAATCACCCCTATATAGTCTGCCTGCGTAATACATGTTCACCACCTCTCAAGTACATTATTTATTCCTTTCTGCCTATACCTGCTACACACCTACTTCTTCGTAACTATGTCCTCTATGTCTGGAACACCGAGATCCCCTAAACCTGATAGCCTCCTGTTTTATTCTGCCAGGGGCATACAAATTTATTACTCCCGAAGTTTCGCTTTTAAGGCCTCCTATGAAAAACCTCCATTTGTCAGAAAGCAACCTCTCCCAATCCTTTCTGATGCCATCAATTTGGCCTTTCTCCAATTTGTGATTTCAACCCAAGGACCAGACCTATCCTTCTCTATAATTATCCTGAAACAAATGGAAATATTATCACTAGATCCGGAGTGCTCCCTTACACATATTCCGGTCACATGCCATGTCTTTCTCTAAAAGGAGATCCTGGTGGGACCTCTGGATATTGATAAAGGAAAACACTAAGCAAACCCTTTCTGGTGTAGCCATTTTAGTGTATGGGAATCCAGTCCGTATCCAGTCATCACTATGGTAATAATGGAGAAGTCATTAGGCCAAAAGGTATTTCAAAGTTCAAAGTAAAATTTATTATCGGTGCATGTCACCACATACATCCAACAGCGAGGTTCTGTTTCCTGCGGGTATACTCAGCAATCTATAGAACAGTAACTGTAAACAGGATCAATGAACAAGAAACTGTGAAAACGCAAATATAAATAAATAGCAATAAATCACTAGATCATGAAATAACAAGAGAAAGACTCCTTACAGAGAGATCATTGGTTGTGGGAACACGAGTTACAGAATGAGTGTAGTTAGCCTGTTTTGTGCAAGAGGCAGGTGATTGAGGGGAAGTAACTGTTCTTGAACCTAGTGAAGGTGAACAAGGCTTTGCTAATGCAGGGTGTCCGGTAAATTAGAAATCTGTGGCAGAGCAGCGCATTCAGAAAGAAATAGACATCTCACATGCAGAGACTCTGCAGAAAGTGCAGAAGACTGTGCGTTTTAGATCTATTAATATCCAGAATACAGATGGATTACAGTCGGGTGTGTAAAGTGCATGATCTGCCAACAAAGAATTCGTTGATTGCTGATGAACAAAAATTTCTCACTTTCAAAGCAGAAGTAGTGATTTGTACAGCACAGACTAAAAGTAGGACACAAGAAAGTAAAAATTATTTTGAAAATTACGAACCTCTGCAGATCAAAGACTTGGAGGGATAAATAATATTCAGACTCCAAAGATGTGTTAGTGATCACATTTCTTGCTAATGGTCAGAGAAGTGTTCGCATGTTTGTCTTCTGTTCTTTTCCTTCTTTCATTGTTTACTCCCGCCCTTTTAGGCTTAGAAAGTAATGCTACAAGTTTGTTTGCTAATAATCAGGGAATTTTAACGCTCCTCCTGCTAAATAAAGTCATAGTGACATAAATGTGAATTGGACTGTGGTGGAGGACTTTCTGGAAGAAAAGAATTTGGTGTGTTTGTATGATACTGTAGGTATCGGTACTGTATCTCACATTGGTCAGCCAACGGTCAATAATCATTACTAAATGAGGAACAACCGAGCGATCTGAAGCGCCGCAGAAATGTTGCAGCAGGATGCCTGTTTCAAGGAGGGATCTGAAAATGTCATTCCATTCAGATGAATTAATTGGGGTTTCAATAGGAAAATGGAAATCCCCGCAACCATAAGCAAGAGACACATTGGTTGTTCTACAAATTCTATTTTAATCACTGTGGAATTTGCAAGGAATCCAGAATTCTGCCGTCAATGTCAGAATGTGGCACTGTGCTCCCGTGGAAGTTACGCTCAAAACCGCTCACGGGATCTTCTCCGGGACCGCACTGCTGCTGCAGAAGTTCGGCATCGCGCTGCCTTCGATAGAAGGGGAAGCCCATGTGATGTGTTTTTGTTTCTGATCAGACTGAGAAATTCTGCTTCGTCACCTACAATTCTTGCCCTCCAGTTGACTGTGAAACGTTGTTGAGGGAGCTGCGATATAACAAAATGGTGTTACGTACCCGCGGGTATCTTGTACCTGTCATATGACCACGATGTAATTGAGGATGTACTGGACAAGAGGTAATGGTCTTCTGATGGTGGGGTGACGTCATTTTCCGGCCAGGGAGAGGTCATGTGACAGTTTCTCAACAGGGTTTTAAAGGAGAAAACCTCCCTGTGTTGGGGAGCAGCAGACCGTGGTTGAATTGGCTAGAGACTCCCGTTTTGCTGCGTATTCTATGTAATGAGGCAGTATTATTTTAAAGTGGAATTTTACTTTCTGCCTTAAGTCAAAGGTTATTGCTGGCAGTTTTGTCACTTAACAATACTGCCAGTTAAAGTGCAGTCCGAGAGAGAAAGATCATCGAAGTTGCGGAAGCTGAAAGATCGAGTAAAGTTGATGTCGCGTGTGAGCAGAAAGAGTTGGATGCAGAGTTTCGCCAGGGAGTGGTAAGTGCCTTTAGGCCGTTTTATTTCCTTCAATGTAAATCCCTCACAAAGCATACTTCGCCTGGGATCAGCAGTAACGTCACAAAAGAGGTTTTAATTCAAGGAAAGTCTCTCCTTTAGTTGGCTGTGAATCATTTTGGACTTTTTGCAATCCTAATTTAAAGAACTGAGTTCGCATTTCTTGCTTTAAGAACTGTTCTAGCTGCCGTATGGCAGCTGACTTCCGGTTAAGTTAGTCGTTTCTTTACTTTGTGATTTTTTTAGCAGTGTTGAATAAATGTTTTATTTGTTATTTTAAAAAAAAACTGTCTCAAATATATTCATTGTTGCTGGATTGTTGCTAGTTTTCCGTCTTCCTGAGTGAAACGAGGGCAGACAAAAGAATGTTTTCCATTAATTGCTGTTTGCTCTTCAGTAAGTTTATCTTTCTGCACTAAAGGATGTAACTGAGGGCTTTGTTGTGCAAAGGCAAGCCAGTTGAACCTCTACTGATGAGTGATTACGTAATAAGTAAAAAAGCAGTTTTTGCTTACAGAGCTGGTATTTTCTGCACCATTCGGTTGGAATTCCAGTGGCTGATGTCGTGTGATGGCAGAGAATCGAACAATGTAAGTCATGGTTTGAAGTAATCGAGTCATTCACAAAACATGGCAAACAGAAGTTCCCATTTCTTTCAGGTCGTTGTCATCCACTGAATTAATTAGGCAAAATGTGGAGGACATAGAGTCGTCCACTATTCATAAGGCGGGAAATAAATGATTAATGAAAAAGAAAACGATAAATTAACAAGATCGGTGGAAGTGACGAGTTGGGCAGACAACTTAACCGCTCGGATGAGATTGAATGACAGAACTGCGCAGTCCTCTTCCTTCTGATTTGTTTTGTATTTCCCGTGGTTCAGGAAACAACCTGGAATATGTCACCACACAAACAAGTGTCCAAATGACCTGGTACCTAGTCCCCGCAGAAGCACTGTTTGAAGCTTGTAATCTTCATCTCTTTTTAAATTAAAAATTTGGACAGTGCAGGTGGAACAGTGTCTGGTGCGGTGTATTTGCAAGTCAATGCTATTTAATGCCAAAACAACTTCACAATCTGTTTCAACTCATATTGCAGGTTTGTGTTTGAATTTTCGAATAACTTTAAATATCCCAGAAAGTGCCAAGTATAGGTTTCGAGAACCGTTGTCAACGTGAGTGTTTAAATTTGAAATGTCAGGGCGCGGCGCTGGGATTGGTTAAAGTGAATGAAAACCTTGCAACATTTTGGCGTACACGTGCAAAGTTCGCTGAATGAGACAACATCGGTCGTTAGGGGGTGATTTTACTTTTCGCATTGGCTGGAAATGTGAATATTTATCCCTACTGTTCCATGAATATACTGAGAATACTCACAGTGACATCTGGAAAAGCATTGACTGGCACTCGGCAATTTGAAGAGGCAACTCTATACCAGTGTTCCCTCTGGAATGCTTTGGGTTGGAAAAAAATGGAAAATGCACGGAACCTCAAGCACAGTATGTGGAAGAATATTTCAAATTATTATACCGATGATACGCTTTGAAGATTAAGGTCAGCAACAAATCACGTCACTGTGTATCAGCTAAAAAAACGTGGTAGTGTGGCCGAGCGGTCTAAGGCGCTGGATTAAGGCTCCAATCTCCAAGGAGGCGAGGGTTCGAATCCCACCACTGCCATTGCAGAGTACGCGTATTTGTACTTTTCTGACAGGGTTTCAGTTGTGGTATTAAAGTGAAACCAGAAACGTTTTGCAGAGCTAAATATAAGAATCACAAATCATCATGACTATGTTCCTGGATAATACTACATTATATCGGTGTCATGGCGAACTATATAATTGTGTGACTGCTGTACACTCTAGATCAGGCAGGGCATCGGGTGGAAGGGTGGGATTCGTGAGCTCTATTTAACGAAAGTAGTGGGTGTAAAGTTAATTAACATCAATATGTATTTGACATCATTTCAGTGACACCGTCTTCCCGGTTTCTTGAAATAGGCAGCGAACTCTTCGGAGTTCAACAGGAAAGATTTATGAAACTCAATGGGATATTCATCAGTAAGACCAGGCAATTTAGTAAAGCGGACCACCAATGTAAAAACACTACAGCAAAAATATCGATATATGACTCCGTCGTCGTGTTTCTTGCTCCGCAGAGAGCACCAGACTTACCACATTTTCGAGGAATAATATGTTTCATTCCTTGAAGTGTAATTTATGATTTGCAGTGAGCATTTTCTGCTTCGTAGCTTTCTTCCCATGGCATTCACCCCATAGCACAAAGGCTCCGCTGGGAGTTGAACCCAGGATCTCCTGTTTACTAGACAGGCGCATTGACCAGTTAAGCCACGGAACCCTCACAATAAAAGGCAAATGTATTGATGATAGTTAATTTGCAGTAACTATTCTTCATCTACTTGCGAGGGAATTGTTTCGGATTCAAACTGTAAAGACGACATAAATCAAAGTAGACCCTACTGAGATAATCACCCCTATGAAGTCTGCCTGCGAACAAAGCACTGCTAATACAGGGTCTCCTGTAGATAAGAATTCTGTGGTAGAGCAGCGCATTCAGGAAAAAATAGGCATCTCACATGCAGAGATTCTGCAGCAAGTGCAGAAGACTGTGCTTTTTAGAGCTATTAATATCCAGAATACGGATGGATTACAGTCAGGTGTGTAAAGTGCATGATCTGCCTTCAAAGAATTCGTTGATTGTTGATGAACAAAAATTTCTCACTTTCAAAGCAGAAGTAGTGATTTGTACAGCACAGACTAAAAGTAGGACACAAAAAAAGTAAAATGATATTGAAAATTACGAACCTCTGCAGATCAAAGACTTGGAGGGATAAATAATATTCAGACTCCAAAGATGTGTTAATGATCACATTTCTTGCTAATGGTCAGAGAAGTGGTCGCATGTTTGTCTTCTGTTCTCTTCCTTCTTTCATTGTTTACTCCCGCCCTTTTAGGCTTACAAAGTAATGCTAAAAGTTTGTTTGCTAAAAATCAGGGAAGTTTAATGCTCCTCCTGCTAAATAGAGTCATAGTGACATAAATGTGAATTGGACTGTGGTGGAAGACTTTCTGGAAGAAAAGTATTTGGTGTGTTTGTATGACCCTGTAAGTATCGGTACTGTATCTCACATTGGTCAGCCAACTGCCAATAAACATTACTAAATGAAGAACAACCGTGCGATCTGAAGCGCCGCAGAAATGTTGCAGCAGGATGCCTGGCTCACGGAGGGATCTGAAAACGTCATTCCATTCAGGTGAATTAATTAGGGTTTCATGAGGAAAATGGAAATCCCCGCAACCCTAAGCAAGAGATACATTGGTTGTTCTACAAAATCTATTTTAATCACTGCGGAATTTGCAAGGAATCCAGAATTCTGCGGTCAATGTCAGGATGTGGCACTGTGCTCCCGGGGAGGTAACGCTGAAAACCGCTCACGGGATCTTCTCCGGAACCACACTGCTGCAGCAGAAGATCGGCATCGCGCTGCTGTCGATAGGAGGGGAAGCCCATGTGATGTGTTTTTGTTTCAGATCAGACTGGAAAATTCTGCTGCGTCATCTACAATTCTTGCCGTCCATTTGACTGTGAAATTTTGTTGAGGAAGCATGGATATAACAAAATGGTGTTACGTACCCGCGGGTAGCTTGTACCTGTCATATGACCACGATGTAATTGAGGATGTACTGGACAAGAGGTAAAGGTCTTCTGATGGTGGAGTGACGTCATTTTCCGGCCAGTGAGAGGTCATGTGGCAGTTTTTCAACAGGGTTTTAAAGGAGAACACCTCCCAGTGTTGGGGGGGCAGCGGTCCGTGGTTGAATTGGCCAGAGACTCCCGTTTCGCTGCGTATTCTATGTTATGACGCAGTTTTATTTTAAAGTGGAATTTTACTTTCTGCCTTAAATCAAAGGTTATTGCTGGCAGTTTTGTCAGTTAACAATACTGCCAGTTAAAGTGCAGTCCGAGAGTGAAAGATCATCGAAGTTGCGGAAGCTGAAAGATCGAGTAAAGTTGATGTCGCGTGTGAGCAGAAAGAGTTGGATGCAGAGTTTCGCCAGGGAGTGGTCAGTGTCTTTAGGCCGTTTTATTTCCTTCAATGTAAATCCCTCAGCAAAGCATACTTCGCCTGGGATCAGCAGTAACGTCACAAAAGAGGTTTTAATTCAAGGGAAGTCTCTCCTTTATTTGGCTGTGAATAATTTTGGACTTTTTGCAATACTACTTTAAAGAACAGAGTTCGCATTTCTTGCTTTAAGAACTGTTCTAGCTGCCGTATGGCAGCTGACTTCCGGTTAAGTTTGTCGTTTCTTTACTTTGTGATTTTTTTAGCAGTGTTGAATAAATGTTTTATTTGTTATTTTAAAAAAAACTGTCTCAAATATATTCATTGTTGCTGGATTGTTGCTAGTTTTCCGTCGTCCTGAGTGAAACGAGGGCAGACAAAAGAATGTTTTCCATTAATTGCTGTTTGCTCTTCAGTAAGTTTATCTTTCTGCACTAAAGGAAGTAACTGAGGGCTCTGTTGTGCAAAGGCAAGCCAGTTGAATCTCTACTGATAAGTGATTACGTAATAAGTAAAAAAGCAGTTTTTGCTTACAGAGCTGGTATTTTCTGCACAATGACAAATACGGTTGGAATTCCAGTGGCTGATGTCGTGTGATGGCGGAGAATCGAACAATGTAAGTCATGGTTTGAAGTAATCGAGTCATTCACAAAACATAGCAAACAGAAGTTCCCATTTCTTTCAGGTCGTTGTCATCCACTGAATTAATTAGGCAAAATGTGGAGGAGATAGAGTCGTCCACTATTCATAAGGCGGGAAATAAATAATTAATGAAAAAGAAAACGATAAATTAACAAGATCGGTGGAAGTGACGAGTTGGGCAGACAACGTAACCGCTAGGATGAGATTGAATGACAGAACTGCGCAGTCCTCTTCCTTCTGATTTGTTTTGTATTTCCCGTAGTTCAGGAAATAACCTGGAATATGTCACCACACAAACAAGTGTCCAAATGACCTGGTACCTAGTCCCCGCAGAAGCACTGTTTGAAGCTTGTAATCTTCATCACTTTTTAAATTAAAAATTTGGACAGTACAGGTGGAACAGTGTCTGGTGCGGTGTATTTGCAAGTCAGTGCTATTTAATCCTAAAACAACTTCACAATCTGTTTCAACTCATATTGGAGGTTTGTGTTTGAATTTTCGAATAACTTTAAATATCCCAGAAAGTGCCAAGTATAGGTTTCGAGAACCGTTGTCAACGTGAGTGTTTTAATTTGAAATGTCAGGGCGCGGCACTGGGATAGGTTAAAGTGAATGAAAACCTTGCAACATTTTGGCGTACTCGTGCAAAGTTCGCTGAATGAGATAACATCGGTCGTTAGGGGGTGATTTTACTATTCGCCTTGTCTGGAAATGTGAATATTTATCCCTACGGTTCCAAGAATATACAGAGAATACTGGCAGTGACATCTGGCACTCGGCAATTTGAAGAGGCAACTCTGTACCAGTGTTCCCTCTGGAATGATTTGGGTTGGAAAAAAATGGAAAATGCACGGAACCTCAAGCATAGTATGTGGAAGAATATTTCAAATTATTATACCGATGATACGCTTTGAAGATTAAGGTCAGCAACAAATCACGTCACTGTGTATCAGCTAAAAAACGTGGTAGTGTGGCCGAGCGGTCTAAGGCGCTGGATTAAGGCTCCAATCTCCAAGGAGGCGTGGGTTCGAATCCCACCACTGCCATTGCAGAGTACACGTATTTGTACTTTTCTGACAGGGTTTCAGTTGTGGTATTAAAGTGAAACCAGAAACGTTTTGCAGAGCTAAATATAATAATCACAAATCATCATGACTATGTTCCTGGATAATACTACAGTATATCGGTGTCATGGCCAACTAAATAATTGTGTGACTGCTGTACCCTCTAGATCAGGCAGGGCATCGGGTGGAAGGGTGGGATTCGTGAACTCTATTTAACGAAAGTAGCGGGTGTAAAGGTAATTAACATCAATATGTATTTGACATCATTTCAGTGACACCGTCTTTCCGGTTTCTTGAAACAGACAGCGAACTCTTCGGAGTTCAACAGGAAAGATGTATGAAACTCAATGGGATATTCCTCAGTAAGACCAGGCAATTTAGTAAAGCTGACCACCAATGTAAAAACACTACAGCAAAAATATCGATATATGACTCCGTCGTCGTGTTTCTTGCTCCGCAGAGAGCACCAGACTTACCACATTTTCGAGGAATAATATGTTTCATTCCTTGAAGTGTAATTTATGATTTGCACTGAGCATTTTCTGCTTCGTAGCTTTCTTCCCATGGCATTCACCCCATAGCACAAAGGCTCCGCTGGGAGTTGAACCCAGGATCTCCTGTTTACTAGACAGGCGCTTTGACCAGTTAAGCCACGGAACCCTCACACTAAAAGGCAAATGTAATGATGATAGTTAATTTGCAGTAACTATTCTTCATCTACTTGCGAGGGAATTGTTTCGGACTCAAACTGTAAAGACGACATAAATCAAAGTAGACCCTACTGAGAAAATCACCCCTATATAGTCTGCCTGCGTAATAAATGTTCACCCCCTCTCAAGTACATTATTTATTCCTTTCTACCTATACCTGCTACACACCTACTTCTTCGTAACTATGTCCTCTATGTCTGGAACACCGAGATCCCCTAAACCTGATAGCCTCCTGTTTTATTCTGCCAGGGGCATACAAATTTATTACTCCCGACGTTTCGCTTTTAAGGCCTCCTATGAAAAACCTCCATTTGTCAGAAAGCAACCTCTCCCAATCCTTTCTGATGCCATCAATTTGGCCTTTCTCCAATTTATGATTTCAACCCAAGGACCAGACCCATCCTTCTCTATAGTTATCCTGAAACAAATGAAAATATTATCACTGGATCCAAAGTGCTCCCTTACACATATTCCGGTCACATGCCATGCCTTCCTCTAAAAGGAGATCCTGGTGGGACCTCTGGATATTGATAAAGGAAAACACTAAGCAAACCCTATCACATGTAGCATTTTTAGTGTATGGGAATCCAGTCATCACTATGGTAGTAATGGAGAAGTCATTAGGCCAAAAAGGTATTTCAAAGTTCAAAGTAAAATTCATTATCGGTGAATGTCACCACATGCATCCAACAGTGAGGTTCTTTTTCCTGCGGGTATACTCAGCAATCTATAGAACAGTAACTGTAAACAGGATCAATGAACAAGTACCTGTGAAAACGCAATTATAAATAAATAGCAATAAATCACGAGATCATGAAATAACAAGAAAAAGACTTCTTAAAGAGAGATCATTGGTTGTGGGAACACTAGTTACAGAATGTTAGTAGTTAGCCTGTTTTGTGCAAGAGACAGGTGTTTGAGGGGAAGTAAGTATTCTTGAACCTAGTGAAGGGGAACAAAGCACTGCTAATACAGGGTCTCCTGTAAATAAGAATTCTGTGGTAGAGCAGCGCATTCAGGAAAAAAATAGGCATCTCACATGCAGAGACTCTGCAGAAAGTGCAGAAGACTGTGCTTTTTAGAGCTATTAATATCCAGAATACAGATGGATTACAGTCAGGTGTGTAAAGTGCATGATCTGCCTTCAAAGAATTCGTTGATTGTTGATGAACAAAAATTTCTCACTTTCAAAGCAGAAGTAGTAATTTGTACAGCACAGACTAAAAGTAGGACACAAAAAAGTAAACTGATATTGAAAATTACGAACCTCTGCAGATCAAAGACGGAGGGATAAATAATATTCAGACTCCAAAGATGTGTTAATGATCACATTTCTTGCTAATGGTCAGAGAAGTGTTCGCATGTTTGTCTTCTGTTCTCTTCCTTCTTTCATTGTTTACTCCCGCCCTTTTAGGCTTACAAAGTAAAGCTAAAAGTTTGTTTGCTAATAATCAGGGAAGTTTAATGCTCCTCCTGCTAAATAGAGTCATAGTGACATAAATGTGAATTGGACTGTGGTGGAAGACTTTCTGGAAGAAAAGTATTTGGTGTGTTTGTATGACCCTGTAAGTATCGGTACTGTATCTCACATTGGTCAGCCAACTGCCAATAAACATTACTAAATGAAGAACAACCGTGCGATCTGAAGCGCCGCAGAAATGTTGCAGCAGGATGCCTGGTTCACGGAGGTATCTGAAAACGTCATTCCATTCAGGTGAATTAATTAGGGTTTCATGAGGAAAATGGAAATCCCCGCAACCATAAGCAAGAGACACATTGGTTGTTCTACAAAATCTATTTTAATCACTGCGGAATTTGCAAGGAATCCAGAATTCTGCGGTCAATGTCAGGATGTGGCACGGTGCTCCCGGGGAAGTTACGCTGAAAACCGCTCACGGGATCTTCTCCGGAGCCACACTGCTGCAGCAGAAGATCGGAATCGCGCTGCTGTCGATAGGAGGGGAAGCCTATGTGATGTGTTTTTGTTTCAGATCAGACTGGAAAATTCTGCAGCGTCACCTACAATTCTTGCCCTCTAGTTGACTGTGAAACGTTGTTGAGGAAGCATGGATATAACAAAATGGTGTTACGTACCCGCGGGTATCTTGTACCTGTCATATGACCACGATGTAATTGAGGATGTACTGGACAAGAGGTAATGGTCTTCTGATGGTGGAGTAACGTCATTTTCCGGCCAGTGAGAGGTCATGAGGCTGTTCTTCAACAGGGTTTTAAAGGAGAACACATCCCAGTGTTGGGGGGCGGCAGTCCGTGGTTGAATTGGCCAGAGACTCCCGTTTCGCTGCGTATTCTATGTTATGACGCAGTTTTATTTTAAAGTGGCGTTTTACTTTCTGCCTTATATCAAAGGTTATTACTGGCAGTTTTGTCAGTTAACAATACTGCCAGTTAAAGTGCAGTCCGAGAGTGAAGATTCATCGAAGTTGGGGAAGCTGAAAGATCTAGGAAAGTTGATTTCGCGTGTGAGCAGAAAGAGTTGGATGCAGATTTTCGCCAGGGAGAGGCCAGTGCCTTTAGGCCGTTTAATTTCCTTCAATGGTAAATCCCTCAGCAAAGCATACTTCGGCTGCGATCAGCAGTAACGTCACAAAAAAGGATTTAATTCAAGGAAAGTCTTTCCTTTAGTTGATTGTAAATCGTATTGGACTTTTTGCAATACTACTTTAAAGAACAGAGTTCGCATTTCTTGCTTTAAGAACTGTTCTAGCTGCCGTATGGCAGCTGAATTCCGGTTAAGTTAGTCGCTTCTTTACTTTGGGATTTTTTTTTTTTTTAGCAGTGTTCAATAAATGTTTTATTTGTTATTTTTTTTTAAAAAACCTGTCTCAAATATATTCATTGTTGCTGGATTGTTGCTAGTTTTCCCTCTACCTGAATGAAACGAGGACAGACGGAAGATAGTTTTCCATAAATTGCAGTCTGCTCTTCAGTAAGTTTATCTTTCTGCACTAATGGATGTAACTGTGGGCTCCGTGGTGCAAAGGCAAGCGTGTTGAACTTCTACTAATTAGTGATTAAGTAATAATTCAATAACAGTTTTTGCTTCCAGAGAAGGTATTTTCTCCACAATGACAAATACGGTTGGAATTGGAGGGGCTGTTGTAGTGTGATGGCAGAGAATCGAACAATTTAAGTCATGGATTGAAGTAATCGAGTCATTCACAAAACATGTCAATCAGAGGATCTCATTTCTTTCATCCACTGAATTAATTAGGCAAAATGCCGAGGAGATAGAGTCCTCCACTATTCATAAGTTGGGAAATAAATGATTAATGAAAAAGTAAACGATAAATTAACAAGATCGGTGGAAGTGAGGAGTTGGGCAGACAACTGATCAGCTATGACGTGATTGAATGACAGAGCTGCGCAGTTTGCTTCCTGCTGATTTGTTTTGTATTTCCCTTGGTTCAGGAAACAACCTGGAATTTGTCACCTCACAAACAGACAAGTGTCCAAATGACCTGGTACCTTGTCCCTGCAGAAGCACTGTTTGAAGATTGTAATCTTCATCACTTTTTAAATTAAAAATTTGGACAGTGCAGATGGAACAGTGTCAGGTGCGGTGTAATTGCAAGTCAATGCTATTTAATCCTAAAACAACTTCACAAAATCCGTTTCAACTCATATTGGAGGTTTGTTTTTGTATTTTCGATCAGCTTTAAATATCCCAGAAAGAGCCAAATATAGGTTTCGAGAACCGTTGTCAACGTGAGTGTTTTAATTTGAAATGTCAGGGCGCGGCGCTGGGATTGGTTCATGTGAATGAAAACCTTGCAACATTTTGGCGTACTCGTGCAAAGTTCGCTGAATGAGACAACATCGGTCGTTAGGGGGTGATTTTACTATTCGCCTTGGCTGGAAATGTGAATATTTATCCCTACGGTTCCAGGAATATACAGAGAATACTGACAGTGACATCTGGCACTCGGCAATTTGAAGAGGCAACTCTGTACCAGTGTTCCCTCTGGAATGCTTTGGGTTGGAAAAAATGGAAAATGCACGGAACCTCAAGCATAGTATGTGGGAGAATATTTCTAATTATTATACCGATGATACGCTGTGCAGTTTAAGGTCAGCAACGAATCACGTCACTGTGTAACAGTTTAAAAAACGTGGTAGTGTGGCCGCGCGGTCTAAAGCGCTGGATTAAGGCTCCAGTCTCCAAGGTTCGAATCCCACCACTGCCATTGCAGAGTACGTACAAGTATTTGTTCTTTTCCGCCAGGGTTTCAGTTGTGGTATTAAAGTGAAACCAGAAACGTTTTGCAGAGCTAAATATAAGAATCACAAATCATCATGACTATATTCCTGGATAAAACTACAGTATATTGGTGTCATGGCCAACTAAATAATTGTGTGACTGTTGTACACTCTAGATCAGGCAGGGCATCGTGTGGATGGGTGGGATTCGGGACCTCTATTTAACGAGAGAAGTGGGTGAAAAAGTAATTAACATCAATATGTATTTGACTTCATTTCAGTGACACCGTCTGTCCGGTTTCTTCAAAAAGGGAGCGAACTCTTCGGAGTTCAACAGGAAAGATGTATGAAACTCAGTGTGATATTCCTCAGTAAGACCGGGCAATTTAGTAAAGCTGACCAACAATGTAAAAACGCTACAGCAAAAATATCTATATATGACTCCATCGTCCTGCTTCTTGTTCCGCAGAGAGCACCAGACTTACCACATTTTCGAGGAATAATATGTTCCGTTCCTTGAAGTGTAATTTATGATTTGCAGTGAGCATATTTCTGCTTCGTAGCTTTCTTCCCTTGGCAATTCACCCCATAACTTGAAGGCTCCGCTGGGAGTTGAACCCAGGATCTCCTGTTTACTAGACAGGCGCTTTGACCAGTTAAGCCACGGAACCCTCACACTAAAAGGCAACTGTAATGACGATAGTTAATTTGCATTAACTGTTCTTCATCGACTTGCGAGGGAATTGTTTCGGATTCAAACTGTAAAGACGACGTAAATCAAAGTAGACCCTACTGAGAAAATCACCCCTATATAGTCTGCCTGCGTAATAAATGTTCACCCCCTCTCAAGTACATTATTTATTCCTTTCTGCCTATACCTGCTACACACCTACTTCTTCGTAACTATGTGCTCTATTTCTGGAACACCGAGATCCCCTAAACCTGATAGCCTCCTGTTTTATTCTGACAGGGGCATACACATTTATTGCTCCCGAAGTTTCGCTTTTAAGGCCTCCTATGAAAAACCTCCATTTGTCAGAAAGCAACCTCTCCCAATCCTTTCTGATGCCATCAATTTGGCCTTTCTCCAATTTATGATTTCAATCCAAGGACCAGACCTATCCTTCTCTATAATTATCCTGAAACAAATGGAAATATTATCACTAGATCCGGAGTGCTCCCTTACACATATTCCGGTCACATGCCATGTCTTTCTCTAAAAGGAGATCCTGGTGGGACCTCTGGATATTGATAAAGGAAAACACTAAGCAAACTCTATCACGTGTAGCCATTTTAGTGTATGGGAATCCAGTCAGTATTCAGTCCTCAGTATGGAAATAATGGAGAAGTCATTAGGCCAAAAGTTATTTCAAAGTTCAAAGTAAAATTTATTATCGGTGCATGTCACCAAATACATTCAACAGTGAGGTTCTTTTTCCTGCGGGTATACTCAGCAATCTATAGAACAGTAACTGTAAACAGGATCAATGAACAAAAAGCTGTGAAAACGCAAATATAAATAAATAGCAATAAATCACGAGATCATGAAATAACAAGAAAAAGAATCCCTAAAGAGATATCATTGGTTGTGGGAACACTAGTTACAGAATGAGCATAGTTAGCCTGTTTTGTGCAAGAGACAGCTGATTGAGGGGAAGCAACTGTTCTTGAACCTACTGAAGGAGAACAAGGCTCTGCTAATGCAGAGTGTCCGGTAAGTTAGAAATCTGTGGCAGAGCAGCGCATTCAGGAAGAAATAGGCAGGCATCTCACATGCAGAGACTCTGCAGAAAGTGCAGAAGACTGTGCTTTTCAGAGCTATGAATATCCAGAATACAGATGGATTACAGTCAGGCGTGTAAAGTGCATGATCTGCCAACAAAGAATTGGTTGATTGCTGATGAACAAAAATTTCTCACTTTCAAAGCAGAAGCAGTGACTTGTACAGCACAGACTAAAAGTAGGACATAAAAAAAGTAAAATTATATTGAAAATTACAAACCTCTGCAGATCAGACTTGGAGGGATAAATAATATTCAGACTCCAAAGATGTGTTAATGATCACATTTCTTGCTAACGGTCAGAGAAGTGGTCGCATGTTTGTCTTCTGTTCTTTTCTTTCTTTCATTGTTTACTCTTGCCCTTTTAGGCTTACAAAGTAATGCTACAAATTTGTTTGCTAATAATCGGGGAATTTTAATGCTCCTCCTGCTAAATAGAGTCATAGTGTCATAAATGTGAATTGGACGGTGGTGGAAGACTTTCTTGAAGAAAAGCATTTGGTGTGTTTTTATGATACTGTAGGTATCGGTACAGTATCTCACATTGGTTAGCCAACTGTCAATAATCATTACTAAATGAGGAACAACCGTGCGATCCGAAGCGACGCAGAAATGTTGCAGCAGGATGCCTGGTTCATGGAGGGATCTGAAAACGTCACTCCATTCAGATGAATTAATTCGGGTTTCATGAGGAAAATGGAAATCCCCGCAACCATAAGCAAGAGACACATTGGTTGTTCTACAAATTCTATTTTAATCACTGCGGAATTTGCAAGGAATCCAGAATTCTGCTGTCAATGTCAGGATGTGGCACTGTGCTCCCGGGGACGTTACGCAGAAAACCGCTCACGGGATCTTCTCCGGAACCACACTGCTGCAGCAGAAGATCGGCATCGCGCTGCCGTCGATAGGAGGGGAAGCCGATGTGATGTGTTTTTGTTTCAGATCAGACTGGAAAATTCTGCTGCGTCACCTACAATTCTTGCCCTCCAGTTGACTGTGAAACGTTGTTGAGGGAGCTGCGATATAACAAAATGTTGTTACGTACCCCCGGGTATCTTGTACCTGTCATATGACCACGATGTAATTGAGGATGTACTGGTCTTCTGATGGTGGAGTGACGTCATTTTCCGGCCAGTGAGAGGTCATGTGGCAGTTTTTCAACAGGGTTTTAAAGGAGAACACCTCCCAGTGTTGGGGGGGCAGCGGTCCGTGGTTGAATTGGCCAGAGACTCCCGTTTCGCTGCGTATTCTATGTTATGACGCAGTTTTATTTTAAAGTGGAATTTTACTTTCTGCCTTAAATCAAAGGTTATTGCTGGCAGTTTTGTCAGTTAACAATACTGCCAGTTAAAGTGCAGTCCGAGAGTGAAAGATCATCGAAGTTGCGGAAGCTGAAAGATCGAGTAAAGTTGATGTCGCGTGTGAGCAGAAAGAGTTGGATGCAGAGTTTCGCCAGGGAGTGGTCAGTGTCTTTAGGCCGTTTTATTTCCTTCAATGTAAATCCCTCAGCAAAGCATACTTCGCCTGGGATCAGCAGTAACGTCACAAAAGAGGTTTTAATTCAAGGGAAGTCTCTCCTTTATTTGGCTGTGAATAATTTTGGACTTTTTGCAATACTACTTTAAAGAACAGAGTTCGCATTTCTTGCTTTAAGAACTGTTCTAGCTGCCGTATGGCAGCTGACTTCCGGTTAAGTTTGTCGTTTCTTTACTTTGTGATTTTTTTAGCAGTGTTGAATAAATGTTTTATTTGTTATTTTAAAAAAAAACTGTCTCAAATATATTCATTGTTGCTGGATTGTTGCTAGTTTTCCGTCGTCCTGAGTGAAACGAGGGCAGACAAAAGAATGTTTTCCATTAATTGCTGTTTGCTCTTCAGTAAGTTTATCTTTCTGCACTAAAGGAAGTAACTGAGGGCTCTGTTGTGCAAAGGCAAGCCAGTTGAATCTCTACTGATAAGTGATTACGTAATAAGTAAAAAAGCAGTTTTTACTTACAGAGCTGGTATTTTCTGCACAATGACAAATACGGTTGGAATTCCAGTGGCTGATGTCGTGTGATGGCGGAGAATCGAACAATGTAAGTCATGGTTTGAAGTAATCGAGTCATTCACAAAACATAGCAAACAGAAGTTCCCATTTCTTTCAGGTCGTTGTCATCCACTGAATTAATTAGGCAAAATGTGGAGGAGATAGAGTCGTCCACTATTCATAAGGCGGGAAATAAATAATTAATGAAAAAGAAAACGATAAATTAACAAGATCGGTGGAAGTGACGAGTTGGGCAGACAACGTAACCGCTAGGATGAGATTGAATGACAGAACTGCGCAGTCCTCTTCCTTCTGATTTGTTTTGTATTTCCCGTGGTTCAGGAAATAACCTGGAATATGTCACCACACAAACAAGTGTCCAAATGACCTGGTACCTAGTCCCCGCAGAAGCACTGTTTGAAGCTTGTAATCTTCATCACTTTTTAAATTAAAAATTTGGACAGTACAGGTGGAACAGTGTCTGGTGCGGTGTATTTGCAAGTCAGTGCTATTTAATCCTAAAACAACTTCACAATCTGTTTCAACTCATATTGGAGGTTTGTGTTTGAATTTTCGAATAACTTTAAATATCCCAGAAAATGCCAAGTATAGGTTTCGAGAACCGTTGTCAACGTGAGTGTTTAAATTTGAAATGTCAGGGCGCGGCACTGGGATAGGTTAAAGTGAATGAAAACCTTGCAACATTTTGGCGTACTCGTGCAAAGTTCGCTGAATGAGATAACATCGGTCGTTAGTGGGTGATTTTACTATTCGCCTTGTCTGGAAATGTGAATATTTATCCCTACGGTTCCAAGAATATACAGAGAATACTGGCAGTGACATCTGGCACTCGGCAATTTGAAGAGGCAACTCTGTACCAGTGTTCCCTCTGGAATGATTTGGGTTGGAAAAAAATGGAAAATGCACGGAACCTCAAGCATAGTATGTGGAAGAATATTTCAAATTATTATACCGATGATACGCTTTGAAGATTAAGGTCAGCAACAAATCACGTCACTGTGTATCAGCTAAAAAACGTGGTAGTGTGGCCGAGCGGTCTAAGGCGCTGGATTAAGGCTCCAATCTCCAAGGAGGCGTGGGTTCGAATCCCACCACTGCCATTGCAGAGTACACGTATTTGTACTTTTCTGACAGGGTTTCAGTTGTGGTATTAAAGTGAAACCAGAAACGTTTTGCAGAGCTAAATATAATAATCACAAATCATCATGACTATGTTCCTGGATAATACTACAGTATATCGGTGTCATGGCCAACTAAATAATTGGGTGACTGCTGTACCCTCTAGATCAGGCAGGGCATCGGGTGGAAGGGTGGGATTCGTGAGCTCTATTTAACGAAAGTAGCGGGTGTAAAGGTAATTAACATCAATATGTATTTGACATCATTTCAGTGACACCGTCTTTCCGGTTTCTTGAAATAGGCAGCGAACTCTTCGGAGTTCAACAGGAAAGATGTATGAAACTCAATGGGATATTCCTCAGTAAGACCAGGCAATTTAGTAAAGCTGACCACCCAATGTAAAAACACTACAGCAAAAATATCGATATATGACTCCGTCGTCGTGTTTCTTGCTCCGCAGAGAGCACCAGACTTACCACATTTTCGAGGAATAATATGTTTCATTCCTTGAAGTGTAACTTATGATTTGCAGTGAGCATTTTCTGCTTCGTAGCTTTCTTCCCATGGCATTCACCCCATAGCACAAAGGCTCCGCTGGGAGTTGAACCCAGGATCTCCTGTTTACTAGACAGGCGCTTTGACCAGTTAAGCCACGGAACCCTCACACTAAAAGGCAAATGTAATGATGATAGTTAATTTGCAGTAACTATTCTTCATCTACTTGCGAGGGAATTGTTTCGGACTCAAACTGTAAAGACGACATAAATCAAAGTAGACCCTACTGAGAAAATCACCCCTATATAGTCTGCCTGCGTAATAAAAGTTCACCCCCTCTCAAGTACATTATTTATTCCTTTCTACCTATACCTGCTACACACCTACTTCTTCGTAACTATGTCCTCTATGTCTGGAACACCGAGATCCCCTAAACCTGATAGCCTGTTTTATTCTGCCAGGGGCATACAAATTTATTACTCCCGACGTTTCGCTTTTAAGGCCTCCTATGAAAAACCTCCATTTGTCAGAAAGCAACCTCTCCCAATCCTTTCTGATGCCATCAATTTGGCCTTTCTCCAATTTATGATTTCAACCCAAGGACCAGACCCATCCTTCTCTATAGTTATCCTGAAACAAATGAAAATATTATCACTGGATCCAAAGTGCTCCCTTACACATATTCCGGTCACATGCCATGCCTTCCTCTAAAAGGAGATCCTGGTGGGACCTCTGGATATTGATAAAGGAAAACACTAAGCAAACCCTATCACATGTAGCATTTTTAGTGTATGGGAATCCAGTCATCACTATGGTAGTAATGGAGAAGTCATTAGGCCAAAAAGGTATTTCAAAGTTCAAAGTAAAATTCATTATCGGTGAATGTCACCACATGCATCCAACAGTGAGGTTCTTTTTCCTGCGGGTATACTCAGCAATCTATAGAACAGTAACTGTAAACAGGATCAATGAACAAGTACCTGTGAAAACGCAATTATAAATAAATAGCAATAAATCACGAGATCATGAAATAACAAGAAAAAGACTTCTTAAAGAGAGATCATTGGTTGTGGGAACACTAGTTACAGAATGTTAGTAGTTAGCCTGTTTTGTGCAAGAGACAGGTGTTTGAGGGGAAGTAAGTATTCTTGAACCTAGTGAAGGGGAACAAAGCACTGCTAATACAGGGTCTCCTGTAAATAAGAATTCTGTGGTAGAGCAGCGCATTCAGGAAAAAAATAGGCATCTCACATGCAGAGACTCTGCAGAAAGTGCAGAAGACTGTGCTTTTTAGAGCTATTAATATCCAGAATACAGATGGATTACAGTCAGGTGTGTAAAGTGCATGATCTGCCTTCAAAGAATTCGTTGATTGTTGATGAACAAAAATTTCTCACTTTCAAAGCAGAAGTAGTAATTTGTACAGCACAGACTAAAAGTAGGACACAAAAAAGTAAACTGATATTGAAAATTACGAACCTCTGCAGATCAAAGACGGAGGGATAAATAATATTCAGACTCCAAAGATGTGTTAATGATCACATTTCTTGCTAATGGTCAGAGAAGTGTTCGCATGTTTGTCTTCTGTTCTCTTCCTTCTTTCCTTGTTTACTCCCGCCCTTTTAGGCTTACAAAGTAAAGCTAAAAGTTTGTTTGCTAATAATCAGGGAAGTTTAATGCTCCTCCTGCTAAATAGAGTCATAGTGACATAAATGTGAATTGGACTGTGGTGGAAGACTTTCTGGAAGAAAAGTATTTGGTGTGTTTGTATGACCCTGTAAGTATCGGTACTGTATCTCACATTGGTCAGCCAACTGCCAATAAACATTACTAAATGAAGAACAACCGTGCGATCTGAAGCGCCGCAGAAATGTTGCAGCAGGATGCCTGGTTCACGGAGGTATCTGAAAACGTCATTCCATTCAGGTGAATTAATTAGGGTTTCATGAGGAAAATGGAAATCCCCGCAACCATAAGCAAGAGACACATTGGTTGTTCTACAAAATCTATTTTAATCACTGCGGAATTTGCAAGGAATCCAGAATTCTGCGGTCAATGTCAGGATGTGGCACGGTGCTCCCGGGGAAGTTACGCTGAAAACCGCTCACGGGATCTTCTCCGGAGCCACACTGCTGCAGCAGAAGATCGGAATCGCGCTGCTGTCGATAGGAGGGGAAGCCTATGTGATGTGTTTTTGTTTCAGATCAGACTGGAAAATTCTGCAGCGTCACCTACAATTCTTGCCCTCTAGTTGACTGTGAAACGTTGTTGAGGAAGCATGAATATAACAAAATGGTGTTACGTACCCGCGGGTATCTTGTACCTGTCATATGACCACGATGTAATTGAGGATGTACTGGACAAGAGGTAATGGTCTTCTGATGGTGGAGTAACGTCATTTTCCGGCCAGTGAGAGGTCATGAGGCTGTTCTTCAACAGGGTTTTAAAGGAGAACACATCCCAGTGTTGGGGGGCGGCAGTCCGTGGTTGAATTGGCCAGAGACTCCCGTTTCGCTGCGTATTCTATGTTATGACGCAGTTTTATTTTAAAGTGGCGTTTTACTTTCTGCCTTATATCAAAGGTTATTACTGGCAGTTTTGTCAGTTAACAATACTGCCAGTTAAAGTGCAGTCCGAGAGTGAAGATTCATCGAAGTTGGGGAAGCTGAAAGATCTAGGAAAGTTGATTTCGCGTGTGAGCAGAAAGAGTTGGATGCAGATTTTCGCCAGGGAGAGGCCAGTGCCTTTAGGCCGTTTAATTTCCTTCAATGGTAAATCCCTCAGCAAAGCATACTTCGGCTGCGATCAGCAGTAACGTCACAAAAAAGGATTTAATTCAAGGAAAGTCTTTCCTTTAGTTGATTGTAAATCGTATTGGACTTTTTGCAATACTACTTTAAAGAACAGAGTTCGCATTTCTTGCTTTAAGAACTGTTCTAGCTGCCGTATGGCAGCTGAATTCCGGTTAAGTTAGTCGCTTCTTTACTTTGGGATTTTTTTTTTTTTTAGCAGTGTTCAATAAATGTTTTATTTGTTATTTTTTTTTAAAAAACCTGTCTCAAATATATTCATTGTTGCTGGATTGTTGCTAGTTTTCCCTCTACCTGAATGAAACGAGGACAGACGGAAGATAGTTTTCCATAAATTGCAGTCTGCTCTTCAGTAAGTTTATCTTTCTGCACTAATGGATGTAACTGTGGGCTCCGTGGTGCAAAGGCAAGCGTGTTGAACTTCTACTAATTAGTGATTAAGTAATAATTCAATAACAGTTTTTGCTTCCAGAGAAGGTATTTTCTCCACAATGACAAATACGGTTGGAATTGGAGGGGCTGTTGTAGTGTGATGGCAGAGAATCGAACAATTTAAGTCATGGATTGAAGTAATCGAGTCATTCACAAAACATGTCAATCAGAGGATCTCATTTCTTTCATCCACTGAATTAATTAGGCAAAATGCCGAGGAGATAGAGTCCTCCACTATTCATAAGTTGGGAAATAAATGATTAATGAAAAAGTAAACGATAAATTAACAAGATCGGTGGAAGTGAGGAGTTGGGCAGACAACTGATCAGCTATGACGTGATTGAATGACAGAGCTGCGCAGTTTGCTTCCTGCTGATTTGTTTTGTATTTCCCTTGGTTCAGGAAACAACCTGGAATTTGTCACCTCACAAACAGACAAGTGTCCAAATGACCTGGTACCTTGTCCCTGCAGAAGCACTGTTTGAAGATTGTAATCTTCATCACTTTTTAAATTAAAAATTTGGACAGTGCAGATGGAACAGTGTCAGGTGCGGTGTAATTGCAAGTCAATGCTATTTAATCCTAAAACAACTTCACAAAATCCGTTTCAACTCATATTGGAGGTTTGTTTTTGTATTTTCGATCAGCTTTAAATATCCCAGAAAGAGCCAAATATAGGTTTCGAGAACCGTTGTCAACGTGAGTGTTTTAATTTGAAATGTCAGGGCGCGGCGCTGGGATTGGTTCATGTGAATGAAAACCTTGCAACATTTTGGCGTACTCGTGCAAAGTTCGCTGAATGAGACAACATCGGTCGTTAGGGGGTGATTTTACTATTCGCCTTGGCTGGAAATGTGAATATTTATCCCTACGGTTCCAGGAATATACAGAGAATACTGACAGTGACATCTGGCACTCGGCAATTTGAAGAGGCAACTCTGTACCAGTGTTCCCTCTGGAATGCTTTGGGTTGGAAAAAATGGAAAATGCACGGAACCTCAAGCATAGTATGTGGGAGAATATTTCTAATTATTATACCGATGATACGCTGTGCAGTTTAAGGTCAGCAACGAATCACGTCACTGTGTAACAGTTTAAAAAACGTGGTAGTGTGGCCGCGCGGTCTAAAGCGCTGGATTAAGGCTCCAGTCTCCAAGGTTCGAATCCCACCACTGCCATTGCAGAGTACGTACAAGTATTTGTTCTTTTCCGCCAGGGTTTCAGTTGTGGTATTAAAGTGAAACCAGAAACGTTTTGCAGAGCTAAATATAAGAATCACAAATCATCATGACTATATTCCTGGATAAAACTACAGTATATTGGTGTCATGGCCAACTAAATAATTGTGTGACTGTTGTACACTCTAGATCAGGCAGGGCATCGTGTGGATGGGTGGGATTCGGGACCTCTATTTAACGAGAGAAGTGGGTGAAAAAGTAATTAACATCAATATGTATTTGACTTCATTTCAGTGACACCGTCTGTCCGGTTTCTTCAAAAAGGGAGCGAACTCTTCGGAGTTCAACAGGAAAGATGTATGAAACTCAGTGTGATATTCCTCAGTAAGACCGGGCAATTTAGTAAAGCTGACCAACAATGTAAAAACGCTACAGCAAAAATATCTATATATGACTCCATCGTCCTGCTTCTTGTTCCGCAGAGAGCACCAGACTTACCACATTTTCGAGGAATAATATGTTCCGTTCCTTGAAGTGTAATTTATGATTTGCAGTGAGCATATTTCTGCTTCGTAGCTTTCTTCCCTTGGCAATTCACCCCATAACTTGAAGGCTCCGCTGGGAGTTGAACCCAGGATCTCCTGTTTACTAGACAGGCGCTTTGACCAGTTAAGCCACGGAACCCTCACACTAAAAGGCAACTGTAATGACGATAGTTAATTTGCATTAACTGTTCTTCATCGACTAGCGAGGGAATTGTTTCGGATTCAAACTGTAAAGACGACGTAAATCAAAGTAGACCCTACTGAGAAAATCACCCCTATATAGTCTGCCTGCGTAATAAATGTTCACCCCCTCTCAAGTACATTATTTATTCCTTTCTGCCTATACCTGCTACACACCTACTTCTTCGTAACTATGTGCTCTATTTCTGGAACACCGAGATCCCCTAAACCTGATAGCCTCCTGTTTTATTCTGACAGGGGCATACACATTTATTGCTCCCGAAGTTTCGCTTTTAAGGCCTCCTATGAAAAACCTCCATTTGTCAGAAAGCAACCTCTCCCAATCCTTTCTGATGCCATCAATTTGGCCTTTCTCCAATTTATGATTTCAATCCAAGGACCAGACCTATCCTTCTCTATAATTATCCTGAAACAAATGGAAATATTATCACTAGATCCGGAGTGCTCCCTTACACATATTCCGGTCACATGCCATGTCTTTCTCTAAAAGGAGATCCTGGTGGGACCTCTGGATATTGATAAAGGAAAACACTAAGCAAACTCTATCACGTGTAGCCATTTTAGTGTATGGGAATCCAGTCAGTATTCAGTCCTCAGTATGGAAATAATGGAGAAGTCATTAGGCCAAAAGTTATTTCAAAGTTCAAAGTAAAATTTATTATCGGTGCATGTCACCAAATACATTCAACAGTGAGGTTCTTTTTCCTGCGGGTATACTCAGCAATCTATAGAACAGTAACTGTAAACAGGATCAATGAACAAAAAGCTGTGAAAACGCAAATATAAATAAATAGCAATAAATCACGAGATCATGAAATAACAAGAAAAAGAATCCCTAAAGAGATATCATTGGTTGTGGGAACACTAGTTACAGAATGAGCATAGTTAGCCTGTTTTGTGCAAGAGACAGCTGATTGAGGGGAAGCAACTGTTCTTGAACCTACTGAAGGAGAACAAGGCTCTGCTAATGCAGAGTGTCCGGTAAGTTAGAAATCTGTGGCAGAGCAGCGCATTCAGGAAGAAATAGGCAGGCATCTCACATGCAGAGACTCTGCAGAAAGTGCAGAAGACTGTGCTTTTCAGAGCTATGAATATCCAGAATACAGATGGATTACAGTCAGGCGTGTAAAGTGCATGATCTGCCAACAAAGAATTGGTTGATTGCTGATGAACAAAAATTTCTCACTTTCAAAGCAGAAGCAGTGACTTGTACAGCACAGACTAAAAGTAGGACATAAAAAAAGTAAAATTATATTGAAAATTACAAACCTCTGCAGATCAGACTTGGAGGGATAAATAATATTCAGACTCCAAAGATGTGTTAATGATCACATTTCTTGCTAACGGTCAGAGAAGTGGTCGCATGTTTGTCTTCTGTTCTTTTCTTTCTTTCATTGTTTACTCTTGCCCTTTTAGGCTTACAAAGTAATGCTACAAATTTGTTTGCTAATAATCGGGGAATTTTAATGCTCCTCCTGCTAAATAGAGTCATAGTGTCATAAATGTGAATTGGACGGTGGTGGAAGACTTTCTTGAAGAAAAGCATTTGGTGTGTTTTTATGATACTGTAGGTATCGGTACAGTATCTCACATTGGTTAGCCAACTGTCAATAATCATTACTAAATGAGGAACAACCGTGCGATCCGAAGCGACGCAGAAATGTTGCAGCAGGATGCCTGGTTCATGGAGGGATCTGAAAACGTCACTCCATTCAGATGAATTAATTCGGGTTTCATGAGGAAAATGGAAATCCCCGCAACCATAAGCAAGAGACACATTGGTTGTTCTACAAATTCTATTTTAATCACTGCGGAATTTGCAAGGAATCCAGAATTCTGCTGTCAATGTCAGGATGTGGCACTGTGCTCCCGGGGACGTTACGCAGAAAACCGCTCACGGGATCTTCTCCGGAACCACACTGCTGCAGCAGAAGATCGGCATCGCGCTGCCGTCGATAGGAGGGGAAGCCGATGTGATGTGTTTTTGTTTCAGATCAGACTGGAAAATTCTGCTGCGTCACCTACAATTCTTGCCCTCCAGTTGACTGTGAAACGTTGTTGAGGGAGCTGCGATATAACAAAATGTTGTTACGTACCCCCGGGTATCTTGTACCTGTCATATGACCACGATGTAATTGAGGATGTACTGGTCTTCTGATGGTGGAGTGACGTCATTTTCCGGCCAGTGAGAGGTCATGTGGCAGTTTTTCAACAGGGTTTTAAAGGAGAACACCTCCCAGTGTTGGGGGGGCAGCGGTCCGTGGTTGAATTGGCCAGAGACTCCCGTTTCGCTGCGTATTCTATGTTATGACGCAGTTTTATTTTAAAGTGGAATTTTACTTTCTGCCTTAAATCAAAGGTTATTGCTGGCAGTTTTGTCAGTTAACAATACTGCCAGTTAAAGTGCAGTCCGAGAGTGAAAGATCATCGAAGTTGCGGAAGCTGAAAGATCGAGTAAAGTTGATGTCGCGTGTGAGCAGAAAGAGTTGGATGCAGAGTTTCGCCAGGGAGTGGTCAGTGTCTTTAGGCCGTTTTATTTCCTTCAATGTAAATCCCTCAGCAAAGCATACTTCGCCTGGGATCAGCAGTAACGTCACAAAAGAGGTTTTAATTCAAGGGAAGTCTCTCCTTTATTTGGCTGTGAATAATTTTGGACTTTTTGCAATACTACTTTAAAGAACAGAGTTCGCATTTCTTGCTTTAAGAACTGTTCTAGCTGCCGTATGGCAGCTGACTTCCGGTTAAGTTTGTCGTTTCTTTACTTTGTGATTTTTTTAGCAGTGTTGAATAAATGTTTTATTTGTTATTTTAAAAAAAAACTGTCTCAAATATATTCATTGTTGCTGGATTGTTGCTAGTTTTCCGTCGTCCTGAGTGAAACGAGGGCAGACAAAAGAATGTTTTCCATTAATTGCTGTTTGCTCTTCAGTAAGTTTATCTTTCTGCACTAAAGGAAGTAACTGAGGGCTCTGTTGTGCAAAGGCAAGCCAGTTGAATCTCTACTGATAAGTGATTACGTAATAAGTAAAAAAGCAGTTTTTACTTACAGAGCTGGTATTTTCTGCACAATGACAAATACGGTTGGAATTCCAGTGGCTGATGTCGTGTGATGGCGGAGAATCGAACAATGTAAGTCATGGTTTGAAGTAATCGAGTCATTCACAAAACATAGCAAACAGAAGTTCCCATTTCTTTCAGGTCGTTGTCATCCACTGAATTAATTAGGCAAAATGTGGAGGAGATAGAGTCGTCCACTATTCATAAGGCGGGAAATAAATAATTAATGAAAAAGAAAACGATAAATTAACAAGATCGGTGGAAGTGACGAGTTGGGCAGACAACGTAACCGCTAGGATGAGATTGAATGACAGAACTGCGCAGTCCTCTTCCTTCTGATTTGTTTTGTATTTCCCGTGGTTCAGGAAATAACCTGGAATATGTCACCACACAAACAAGTGTCCAAATGACCTGGTACCTAGTCCCCGCAGAAGCACTGTTTGAAGCTTGTAATCTTCATCACTTTTTAAATTAAAAATTTGGACAGTACAGGTGGAACAGTGTCTGGTGCGGTGTATTTGCAAGTCAGTGCTATTTAATCCTAAAACAACTTCACAATCTGTTTCAACTCATATTGGAGGTTTGTGTTTGAATTTTCGAATAACTTTAAATATCCCAGAAAATGCCAAGTATAGGTTTCGAGAACCGTTGTCAACGTGAGTGTTTAAATTTGAAATGTCAGGGCGCGGCACTGGGATAGGTTAAAGTGAATGAAAACCTTGCAACATTTTGGCGTACTCGTGCAAAGTTCGCTGAATGAGATAACATCGGTCGTTAGTGGGTGATTTTACTATTCGCCTTGTCTGGAAATGTGAATATTTATCCCTACGGTTCCAAGAATATACAGAGAATACTGGCAGTGACATCTGGCACTCGGCAATTTGAAGAGGCAACTCTGTACCAGTGTTCCCTCTGGAATGATTTGGGTTGGAAAAAAATGGAAAATGCACGGAACCTCAAGCATAGTATGTGGAAGAATATTTCAAATTATTATACCGATGATACGCTTTGAAGATTAAGGTCAGCAACAAATCACGTCACTGTGTATCAGCTAAAAAACGTGGTAGTGTGGCCGAGCGGTCTAAGGCGCTGGATTAAGGCTCCAATCTCCAAGGAGGCGTGGGTTCGAATCCCACCACTGCCATTGCAGAGTACACGTATTTGTACTTTTCTGACAGGGTTTCAGTTGTGGTATTAAAGTGAAACCAGAAACGTTTTGCAGAGCTAAATATAATAATCACAAATCATCATGACTATGTTCCTGGATAATACTACAGTATATCGGTGTCATGGCCAACTAAATAATTGGGTGACTGCTGTACCCTCTAGATCAGGCAGGGCATCGGGTGGAAGGGTGGGATTCGTGAGCTCTATTTAACGAAAGTAGCGGGTGTAAAGGTAATTAACATCAATATGTATTTGACATCATTTCAGTGACACCGTCTTTCCGGTTTCTTGAAATAGGCAGCGAACTCTTCGGAGTTCAACAGGAAAGATGTATGAAACTCAATGGGATATTCCTCAGTAAGACCAGGCAATTTAGTAAAGCTGACCACCCAATGTAAAAACACTACAGCAAAAATATCGATATATGACTCCGTCGTCGTGTTTCTTGCTCCGCAGAGAGCACCAGACTTACCACATTTTCGAGGAATAATATGTTTCATTCCTTGAAGTGTAACTTATGATTTGCAGTGAGCATTTTCTGCTTCGTAGCTTTCTTCCCATGGCATTCACCCCATAGCACAAAGGCTCCGCTGGGAGTTGAACCCAGGATCTCCTGTTTACTAGACAGGCGCTTTGACCAGTTAAGCCACGGAACCCTCACACTAAAAGGCAAATGTAATGATGATAGTTAATTTGCAGTAACTATTCTTCATCTACTTGCGAGGGAATTGTTTCGGACTCAAACTGTAAAGACGACATAAATCAAAGTAGACCCTACTGAGAAAATCACCCCTATATAGTCTGCCTGCGTAATAAAAGTTCACCCCCTCTCAAGTACATTATTTATTCCTTTCTACCTATACCTGCTACACACCTACTTCTTCGTAACTATGTCCTCTATGTCTGGAACACCGAGATCCCCTAAACCTGATAGCCTGTTTTATTCTGCCAGGGGCATACAAATTTATTACTCCCGACGTTTCGCTTTTAAGGCCTCCTATGAAAAACCTCCATTTGTCAGAAAGCAACCTCTCCCAATCCTTTCTGATGCCATCAATTTGGCCTTTCTCCAATTTATGATTTCAACCCAAGGACCAGACCCATCCTTCTCTATAGTTATCCTGAAACAAATGAAAATATTATCACTGGATCCAAAGTGCTCCCTTACACATATTCCGGTCACATGCCATGCCTTCCTCTAAAAGGAGATCCTGGTGGGACCTCTGGATATTGATAAAGGAAAACACTAAGCAAACCCTATCACATGTAGCATTTTTAGTGTATGGGAATCCAGTCATCACTATGGTAGTAATGGAGAAGTCATTAGGCCAAAAAGGTATTTCAAAGTTCAAAGTAAAATTCATTATCGGTGAATGTCACCACATGCATCCAACAGTGAGGTTCTTTTTCCTGCGGGTATACTCAGCAATCTATAGAACAGTAACTGTAAACAGGATCAATGAACAAGTACCTGTGAAAACGCAATTATAAATAAATAGCAATAAATCACGAGATCATGAAATAACAAGAAAAAGACTTCTTAAAGAGAGATCATTGGTTGTGGGAACACTAGTTACAGAATGTTAGTAGTTAGCCTGTTTTGTGCAAGAGACAGGTGTTTGAGGGGAAGTAAGTATTCTTGAACCTAGTGAAGGGGAACAAAGCACTGCTAATACAGGGTCTCCTGTAAATAAGAATTCTGTGGTAGAGCAGCGCATTCAGGAAAAAAATAGGCATCTCACATGCAGAGACTCTGCAGAAAGTGCAGAAGACTGTGCTTTTTAGAGCTATTAATATCCAGAATACAGATGGATTACAGTCAGGTGTGTAAAGTGCATGATCTGCCTTCAAAGAATTCGTTGATTGTTGATGAACAAAAATTTCTCACTTTCAAAGCAGAAGTAGTAATTTGTACAGCACAGACTAAAAGTAGGACACAAAAAAGTAAACTGATATTGAAAATTACGAACCTCTGCAGATCAAAGACGGAGGGATAAATAATATTCAGACTCCAAAGATGTGTTAATGATCACATTTCTTGCTAATGGTCAGAGAAGTGTTCGCATGTTTGTCTTCTGTTCTCTTCCTTCTTTCCTTGTTTACTCCCGCCCTTTTAGGCTTACAAAGTAAAGCTAAAAGTTTGTTTGCTAATAATCAGGGAAGTTTAATGCTCCTCCTGCTAAATAGAGTCATAGTGACATAAATGTGAATTGGACTGTGGTGGAAGACTTTCTGGAAGAAAAGTATTTGGTGTGTTTGTATGACCCTGTAAGTATCGGTACTGTATCTCACATTGGTCAGCCAACTGCCAATAAACATTACTAAATGAAGAACAACCGTGCGATCTGAAGCGCCGCAGAAATGTTGCAGCAGGATGCCTGGTTCACGGAGGTATCTGAAAACGTCATTCCATTCAGGTGAATTAATTAGGGTTTCATGAGGAAAATGGAAATCCCCGCAACCATAAGCAAGAGACACATTGGTTGTTCTACAAAATCTATTTTAATCACTGCGGAATTTGCAAGGAATCCAGAATTCTGCGGTCAATGTCAGGATGTGGCACGGTGCTCCCGGGGAAGTTACGCTGAAAACCGCTCACGGGATCTTCTCCGGAGCCACACTGCTGCAGCAGAAGATCGGAATCGCGCTGCTGTCGATAGGAGGGGAAGCCTATGTGATGTGTTTTTGTTTCAGATCAGACTGGAAAATTCTGCAGCGTCACCTACAATTCTTGCCCTCTAGTTGACTGTGAAACGTTGTTGAGGAAGCATGGATATAACAAAATGGTGTTACGTACCCGCGGGTATCTTGTACCTGTCATATGACCACGATGTAATTGAGGATGTACTGGACAAGAGGTAATGGTCTTCTGATGGTGGAGTAACGTCATTTTCCGGCCAGTGAGAGGTCATGAGGCTGTTCTTCAACAGGGTTTTAAAGGAGAACACATCCCAGTGTTGGGGGGCGGCAGTCCGTGGTTGAATTGGCCAGAGACTCCCGTTTCGCTGCGTATTCTATGTTATGACGCAGTTTTATTTTAAAGTGGCGTTTTACTTTCTGCCTTATATCAAAGGTTATTACTGGCAGTTTTGTCAGTTAACAATACTGCCAGTTAAAGTGCAGTCCGAGAGTGAAGATTCATCGAAGTTGGGGAAGCTGAAAGATCTAGGAAAGTTGATGTCGCGTGTGAGCAGAAAGAGTTGGATGCAGATTTTCGCCAGGGAGAGGCCAGTGCCTTTAGGCCGTTTAATTTCCTTCAATGGTAAATCCCTCAGCAAAGCATACTTCGGCTGCGATCAGCAGTAACGTCACAAAAAAGGATTTAATTCAAGGAAAGTCTTTCCTTTAGTTGATTGTAAATCGTATTGGACTTTTTGCAATACTACTTTAAAGAACAGAGTTCGCATTTCTTGCTTTAAGAACTGTTCTAGCTGCCGTATGGCAGCTGAATTCCGGTTAAGTTAGTCGCTTCTTTACTTTGGGATTTTTTTTTTTTTTAGCAGTGTTCAATAAATGTTTTATTTGTTATTTTTTTTTAAAAAACCTGTCTCAAATATATTCATTGTTGCTGGATTGTTGCTAGTTTTCCCTCTACCTGAATGAAACGAGGGCAGACGGAAGATAGTTTTCCATAAATTGCAGTCTGCTCTTCAGTAAGTTTATCTTTCTGCACTAATGGATGTAACTGTGGGCTCCGTGGTGCAAAGGCAAGCGTGTTGAACTTCTACTAATTAGTGATTAAGTAATAATTCAATAACAGTTTTTGCTTCCAGAGAAGGTATTTTCTCCACAATGACAAATACGGTTGGAATTGGAGGGGCTGTTGTAGTGTGATGGCAGAGAATCGAACAATTTAAGTCATGGATTGAAGTAATCGAGTCATTCACAAAACATGTCAATCAGAGGATCTCATTTCTTTCATCCACTGAATTAATTAGGCAAAATGCCGAGGAGATAGAGTCCTCCACTATTCATAAGTTGGGAAATAAATGATTAATGAAAAAGTAAACGATAAATTAACAAGATCGGTGGAAGTGAGGAGTTGGGCAGACAACTGATCAGCTATGACGTGATTGAATGACAGAGCTGCGCAGTTTGCTTCCTGCTGATTTGTTTTGTATTTCCCTTGGTTCAGGAAACAACCTGGAATTTGTCACCTCACAAACAGACAAGTGTCCAAATGACCTGGTACCTTGTCCCTGCAGAAGCATTGTTTGAAGATTGTAATCTTCATCACTTTTTAAATTAAAAATTTGGACAGTGCAGATGGAACAGTGTCAGGTGCGGTGTAATTGCAAGTCAATGCTATTTAATCCTAAAACAACTTCACAAAATCCGTTTCAACTCATATTGGAGGTTTGTTTTTGTATTTTCGATCAGCTTTAAATATCCCAGAAAGAGCCAAATATAGGTTTCGAGAACCGTTGTCAACGTGAGTGTTTTAATTTGAAATGTCAGGGCGCGGCGCTGGGATTGGTTCATGTGAATGAAAACCTTGCAACATTTTGGCGTACTCGTGCAAAGTTCGCTGAATGAGACAACATCGGTCGTTAGGGGGTGATTTTACTATTCGCCTTGGCTGGAAATGTGAATATTTATCCCTACGGTTCCAGGAATATACAGAGAATACTGACAGTGACATCTGGCACTCGGCAATTTGAAGAGGCAACTCTGTACCAGTGTTCCCTCTGGAATGCTTTGGGTTGGAAAAAATGGAAAATGCACGGAACCTCAAGCATAGTATGTGGGAGAATATTTCTAATTATTATACCGATGATACGCTGTGCAGTTTAAGGTCAGCAACGAATCACGTCACTGTGTAACAGTTTAAAAAACGTGGTAGTGTGTCCGCGCGGTCTAAAGCGCTGGATTAAGGCTCCAGTCTCCAAGGTTCGAATCCCACCACTGCCATTGCAGAGTACGTACAAGTATTTGTTCTTTTCCGCCAGGGTTTCAGTTGTGGTATTAAAGTGAAACCAGAAACGTTTTGCAGAGCTAAATATAAGAATCACAAATCATCATGACTATATTCCTGGATAAAACTACAGTATATTGGTGTCATGGCCAACTAAATAATTGTGTGACTGTTGTACACTCTAGATCAGGCAGGGCATCGTGTGGATGGGTGGGATTCGGGACCTCTATTTAACGAGAGAAGTGGGTGAAAAAGTAATTAACATCAATATGTATTTGACTTCATTTCAGTGACACCGTCTGTCCGGTTTCTTCAAAAAGGGAGCGAACTCTTCGGAGTTCAACAGGAAAGATGTATGAAACTCAGTGTGATATTCCTCAGTAAGACCGGGCAATTTAGTAAAGCTGACCAACAATGTAAAAACGCTACAGCAAAAATATCTATATATGACTCCATCGTCCTGCTTCTTGTTCCGCAGAGAGCACCAGACTTACCACATTTTCGAGGAATAATATGTTCCGTTCCTTGAAGTGTAATTTATGATTTGCAGTGAGCATATTTCTGCTTCGCAGCTTTCTTCCCTTGGCAATTCACCCTATAACTTGAAGGCTCCGCTGGGAGTTGAACCCAGGATCTCCTGTTTACTAGACAGGCGCTTTGACCAGTTAAGCCACGGAACCCTCACACTAAAAGGCAACTGTAATGACGATAGTTAATTTGCATTAACTGTTCTTCATCGACTAGCGAGGGAATTGTTTCGGATTCAAACTGTAAAGACGACGTAAATCAAAGTAGACCCTACTGAGAAAATCACCCCTATATAGTCTGCCTGCGAAATAAATGTTCACCCCCTCTCAAGTACATTATTTATTCCTTTCTGCCTATACCTGCTACACACCTACTTCTTCGTAACTATGTGCTCTATTTCTGGAACACCGAGATCCCCTAAACCTGATAGCCTCCTGTTTTATTCTGCCAGGGGCATACAAATTTATTGCTCCCGAAGTTTCGCTTTTAAGGCCTCCTATGAAAAACCTCCATTTGTCAGAAAGCAACCTCTCCCAATCCTTTCTGATGCCATCAATTTGGCCTTTCTCCAATTTATGATTTCAACCCAAGGACCAGACCCATCCTTCTCTATAGTTATCCTGAAACAAATGAAAATATTATCACTGGATCCAAAGTGCTCCCTTACACATATTCCGGTCACATGCCATGCCTTCCTCTAAAAGGAGATCCTGGTGGGACCTCTGGATATTGATAAAGGAAAACACTAAGCAAACCCTATCACATGTAGCATTTTTAGTGTATGGGAATCCAGTCATCACTATGGTAGTAATGGAGAAGTCATTAGGCCAAAAAGGTATTTCAAAGTTCAAAGTAAAATTCATTATCGGTGAATGTCACCACATGCATCCAACAGTGAGGTTCTTTTTCCTGCGGGTATACTCAGCAATCTATAGAACAGTAACTGTAAACAGGATCAATGAACAAGTACCTGTGAAAACGCAATTATAAATAAATAGCAATAAATCACGAGATCATGAAATAACAAGAAAAAGACTTCTTAAAGAGAGATCATTGGTTGTGGGAACACTAGTTACAGAATGTTAGTAGTTAGCCTGATTTGTGCAAGAGACAGGTGTTTGAGGGGAAGTAAGTATTCTTGAACCTAGTGAAGGGGAACAAAGCACTGCTAATACAGGGTCTCCTGTAAATAAGAATTCTGTGGTAGAGCAGCGCATTCAGGAAAAAAATAGGCATCTCACATGCAGAGACTCTGCAGAAAGTGCAGAAGACTGTGCTTTTTAGAGCTATTAATATCCAGAATACAGATGGATTACAGTCAGGTGTGTAAAGTGCATGATCTGCCTTCAAAGAATTCGTTGATTGTTGATGAACAAAAATTTCTCACTTTCAAAGCAGAAGTAGTAATTTGTACAGCACAGACTAAAAGTAGGACACAAAAAAGTAAACTGATATTGAAAATTACGAACCTCTGCAGATCAAAGACGGAGGGATAAATAATATTCAGACTCCAAAGATGTGTTAATGATCACATTTCTTGCTAATGGTCAGAGAAGTGTTCGCATGTTTGTCTTCTGTTCTCTTCCTTCTTTCATTGTTTACTCCCGCCCTTTTAGGCTTACAAAGTAAAGCTAAAAGTTTGTTTGCTAATAATCAGGGAAGTTTAATGCTCCTCCTGCTAAATAGAGTCACAGTGACATAAATGTGAATTGGACTGTGGTGGAAGACTTTCTGGAAGAAAAGTATTTGGTGTGTTTGTATGACCCTGTAAGTATCGGTACTGTATCTCACATTGGTCAGCCAACTGCCAATAAACATTACTAAATGAAGAACAACCGTGCGATCTGAAGCGCCGCAGAAATGTTGCAGCAGGATGCCTGGTTCACGGAGGTATCTGAAAACGTCATTCCATTCAGGTGAATTAATTAGGGTTTCATGAGGAAAATGGAAATCCCCGCAACCATAAGCAAGAGACACATTGGTTGTTCTACAAAATCTATTTTAATCACTGCGGAATTTGCAAGGAATCCAGAATTCTGCGGTCAATGTCAGGATGTGGCACGGTGCTCCCGGGGAAGTTACGCTGAAAACCGCTCACGGGATCTTCTCCGGAGCCACACTGCTGCAGCAGAAGATCGGAATCGCGCTGCTGTCGATAGGAGGGGAAGCCTATGTGATGTGTTTTTGTTTCAGATCAGACTGGAAAATTCTGCAGCGTCACCTACAATTCTTGCCCTCTAGTTGACTGTGAAACGTTGTTGAGGAAGCATGGATATAACAAAATGGTGTTACGTACCCGCGGGTATCTTGTACCTGTCATATGACCACGATGTAATTGAGGATGTACTGGACAAGAGGTAATGGTCTTCTGATGGTGGAGTAACGTCATTTTCCGGCCAGTGAGAGATCATGAGGCTGTTCTTCAACAGGGTTTTAAAGGAGAACACATCCCAGTGTTGGGGGGCGGCAGTCCGTGGTTGAATTGGCCAGAGACTCCCGTTTCGCTGCGTATTCTATGTTATGACGCAGTTTTATTTTAAAGTGGCGTTTTACTTTCTGCCTTATATCAAAGGTTATTACTGGCAGTTTTGTCAGTTAACAATACTGCCAGTTAAAGTGCAGTCCGAGAGTGAAGATTCATCGAAGTTGGGGAAGCTGAAAGATCTAGGAAAGTTGATGTCGCGTGTGAGCAGAAAGAGTTGGATGCAGATTTTCGCCAGGGAGAGGCCAGTGCCTTTAGGCCGTTTAATTTCCTTCAATGGTAAATCCCTCAGCAAAGCATACTTCGGCTGCGATCAGCAGTAACGTCACAAAAAAGGATTTAATTCAAGGAAAGTCTTTCCTTTAGTTGATTGTAAATCGTATTGGACTTTTTGCAATACTACTTTAAAGAACAGAGTTCGCATTTCTTGCTTTAAGAACTGTTCTAGCTGCCGTATGGCAGCTGAATTCCGGTTAAGTTAGTCGCTTCTTTACTTTGGGATTTTTTTTTTTTTTAGCAGTGTTCAATAAATGTTTTATTTGTTATTTTTTTTTAAAAAACCTGTCTCAAATATATTCATTGTTGCTGGATTGTTGCTAGTTTTCCCTCTACCTGAATGAAACGAGGGCAGACGGAAGATAGTTTTCCATAAATTGCAGTCTGCTCTTCAGTAAGTTTATCTTTCTGCACTAATGGATGTAACTGTGGGCTCCGTGGTGCAAAGGCAAGCGTGTTGAACTTCTACTAATTAGTGATTAAGTAATAATTCAATAACAGTTTTTGCTTCCAGAGAAGGTATTTTCTCCACAATGACAAATACGGTTGGAATTGGAGGGGCTGTTGTAGTGTGATGGCAGAGAATCGAACAATTTAAGTCATGGATTGAAGTAATCGAGTCATTCACAAAACATGTCAATCAGAGGATCTCATTTCTTTCATCCACTGAATTAATTAGGCAAAATGCCGAGGAGATAGAGTCCTCCACTATTCATAAGTTGGGAAATAAATGATTAATGAAAAAGTAAACGATAAATTAACAAGATCGGTGGAAGTGAGGAGTTGGGCAGACAACTGATCAGCTATGACGTGATTGAATGACAGAGCTGCGCAGTTTGCTTCCTGCTGATTTGTTTTGTATTTCCCTTGGTTCAGGAAACAACCTGGAATTTGTCACCTCACAAACAGACAAGTGTCCAAATGACCTGGTACCTTGTCCCTGCAGAAGCACTGTTTGAAGATTGTAATCTTCATCACTTTTTAAATTAAAAATTTGGACAGTGCAGATGGAACAGTGTCAGGTGCGGTGTAATTGCAAGTCAATGCTATTTAATCCTAAAACAACTTCACAAAATCCGTTTCAACTCATATTGGAGGTTTGTTTTTGTATTTTCGATCAGCTTTAAATATCCCAGAAAGAGCCAAATATAGGTTTCGAGAACCGTTGTCAACGTGAGTGTTTTAATTTGAAATGTCAGGGCGCGGCGCTGGGATTGGTTCATGTGAATGAAAACCTTGCAACATTTTGGCGTACTCGTGCAAAGTTCGCTGAATGAGACAACATCGGTCGTTAGGGGGTGATTTTACTATTCGCCTTGGCTGGAAATGTGAATATTTATCCCTACGGTTCCAGGAATATACAGAGAATACTGACAGTGACATCTGGCACTCGGCAATTTGAAGAGGCAACTCTGTACCAGTGTTCCCTCTGGAATGCTTTGGGTTGGAAAAAATGGAAAATGCACGGAACCTCAAGCATAGTATGTGGGAGAATATTTCTAATTATTATACCGATGATACGCTGTGCAGTTTAAGGTCAGCAACAAATCACGTCACTGTGTAACAGTTTAAAAAACGTGGTAGTGTGGCCGCGCGGTCTAAAGCGCTGGATTAAGGCTCCAGTCTCCAAGGTTCGAATCCCACCACTGCCATTGCAGAGTACGTACAAGTATTTGTTCTTTTCCGCCAGGGTTTCAGTTGTGGTATTAAAGTGAAACCAGAAACGTTTTGCAGAGCTAAATATAAGAATCACAAATCATCATGACTATATTCCTGGATAATACTACAGTATATTGGTGTCATGGCCAACTAAATAATTGTGTGACTGTTGTACACTCTAGATCAGGCAGGGCATCGTGTGGATGGGTGGGATTCGGGACCTCTATTTAACGAGAGAAGTGGGTGAAAAAGTAATTAACATCAATATGTATTTGACTTCATTTCAGTGACACCGTCTGTCCGGTTTCTTCAAAAAGGGAGCGAACTCTTCGGAGTTCAACAGGAAAGATGTATGAAACTCAGTGTGATATTCCTCAGTAAGACCGGGCAATTTAGTAAAGCTGACCAACAATGTAAAAACGCTACAGCAAAAATATCTATATATGACTCCATCGTCCTGCTTCTTGTTCCGCAGAGAGCACCAGACTTACCACATTTTCGAGGAATAATATGTTCCGTTCCTTGAAGTGTAATTTATGATTTGCAGTGAGCATATTTCTGCTTCGTAGCTTTCTTCCCTTGGCAATTCACCCCATAACTTGAAGGCTCCGCTGGGAGTTGAACCCAGGATCTCCTGTTTACTAGACAGGCGCTTTGACCAGTTAAGCCACGGAACCCTCACACTAAAAGGCAACTGTAATGACGATAGTTAATTTGCATTAACTGTTCTTCATCGACTAGCGAGGGAATTGTTTCGGATTCAAACTGTAAAGACGACGTAAATCAAAGTAGACCCTACTGAGAAAATCACCCCTATATAGTCTGCCTGCGAAATAAATGTTCACCCCCTCTCAAGTACATTATTTATCCCTTTCTGCCTATACCTGCTACACACCTACTTCTTCGTAACTATGTGCTCTATTTCTGGAACACCGAGATCCCCTAAACCTGATAGCCTCCTGTTTTATTCTGCCAGGGGCATACAAATTTATTGCTCCCGAAGTTTCGCTTTTAAGGCCTCCTATGAAAAACCTCCATTTGTCAGAAAGCAACCTCTCCCAATCCTTTCTGATGCCATCAATTTGGCCTTTCTCCAATTTATGATTTCAATCCAAGGACCAGACCTATCCTTCTCTATAATTATCCTGAAACAAATGGAAATATTATCACTAGATCCGGAGTGCTCCCTTACACATATTCCGGTCACATGCCATGTCTTTCTCTAAAAGGAGATCCTGGTGGGACCTCTGGATATTGATAAAGGAAAACACTAAGCAAACTCTATCACGTGTAGCCATTTTAGTGTATGGGAATCCAGTCAGTATTCAGTCCTCAGTATGGAAATAATGGAGAAGTCATTAGACCAAAAGGTATTTCAAAGTTCAAAGTAAAATTTATTATCGGTGCATGTCACCAAATACATCCAACAGTGAGGTTCTTTTTCCTGCGGGTATACTCAGCAATCTATAGAACAGTAACTGTAAACAGGATCAATGAACAAAAAGCTGTGAAAACGCAAATATAAATAAATAGCAATAAATCACGAGATCATGAAATAACAAGAAAAAGAATCCCTAAAGAGATATCATTGGTTGTGGGAACACTAGTTACAGAATGAGCATTGTTAGCCTGTTTTGTGCAAGAGACAGCTGATTGAGGGGAAGCAACTGTTCTTGAACCTACTGAAGGAGAACAAGGCTCTGCTAATGCAGAGTGTCCGGTAAGTTAGAAATCTGTGGCAGAGCAGCGCATTCAGGAAGAAATAGGCAGGCATCTCACATGCAGAGACTCTGCAGAAAGTGCAGAAGACTGTGCTTTTCAGAGCTATGAATATCCAGAATACAGATGGATTACAGTCAGGCGTGTAAAGTGCATGATCTGCCAACAAAGAATTGGTTGATTGCTGATGAACAAAAATTTCTCACTTTCAAAGCAGAAGCAGTGACTTGTACAGCACAGACTAAAAGTAGGACATAAAAAAAGTAAAATTATATTGAAAATTACAAACCTCTGCAGATCAGACTTGGAGGGATAAATAATATTCAGACTCCAAAGATGTGTTAATGATCACATTTCTTGCTAACGGTCAGAGAAGTGGTCGCATGTTTGTCTTCTGTTCTTTTCTTTCTTTCATTGTTTACTCTTGCCCTTTTAGGCTTACAAAGTAATGCTACAAATTTGTTTGCTAATAATCGGGGAATTTTAATGCTCCTCCTGCTAAATAGAGTCATAGTGTCATAAATGTGAATTGGACGGTGGTGGAAGACTTTCTTGAAGAAAAGCATTTGGTGTGTTTTTATGATACTGTAGGTATCGGTACAGTATCTCACATTGGTTAGCCAACTGTCAATAATCATTACTAAATGAGGAACAACCGTGCGATCCGAAGCGACGCAGAAATGTTGCAGCAGGATGCCTGGTTCATGGAGGGATCTGAAAACGTCACTCCATTCAGATGAATTAATTCGGGTTTCATGAGGAAAATGGAAATCCCCGCAACCATAAGCAAGAGACACATTGGTTGTTCTACAAATTCTATTTTAATCACTGCGGAATTTGCAAGGAATCCAGAATTCTGCTGTCAATGTCAGGATGTGGCACTGTGCTCCCGGGGACGTTACGCATAAAACCGCTCACGGGATCTTCTCCGGAACCACACTGCTGCAGCAGAAGATCGGCATCGCGCTGCCGTCGATAGGAGGGGAAGCCGATGTGATGTGTTTTTGTTTCAGATCAGACTGGAAAATTCTGCTGCGTCACCTACAATTCTTGCCCTCCAGTTGACTGTGAAACGTTGTTGAGGGAGCTGCGATATAACAAAATGTTGTTACGTACCCCCGGGTATCTTGTACCTGTCATATGACCACGATGTAATTGAGGATGTACTGGTCTTCTGATGGTGGAGTGACGTCATTTTCCGGCCAGTGAGAGGTCATGTGGCAGTTTTTCAACAGGGTTGTAAAGGAGAACACCTCCCTGTGTTGGGGAGCAGCAGTCCGTGGTTGAATTGGCCAGAGACTCCCGCTTCGCTGCGTATTCTATGTTATGACGTAGTTTTATTTTAAACTGGCGTTTTACTTTCTGCCTTATGTCAAAAGTTATTGCTGGCAGTTTTGTCAGTTAACAATACTGCCAGTTAAAGTGCAGTCCGAGAGTGAAGATTCATCAAAGTTGGGGAAGCTGAAAGATCTAGGAAAGTTGATGTCGCGTGTGAGCAGAAAGAGTTGGATGCAGAGTTTCGCCAGGGAGAGGTCAGTGCCTTTAGGCTGTTTTATTTCCTTCAATGGTAAATCCCTCAGCAAAGCATACTTCGGCTGGGTTCAGCAGTAACGTCACAAAAGAGGATTTATTTCAAGGAAAGTCTTTCCTTTAGTTGACTGTAAATCATTTTGGACTTTTTGCAATACTACTTTAAAGAACTGAGTTCGCATTTCTTGCTTTAAGAAATGTTCTAGATGCCGTATGGCAGCTGACTTCCGGTTAAGAGTCGGTTCTTTACTTTGGGATTTTTTTTAGCAGTGTTGAATAAATGTTTTATTTGTCATTTAAAAAAAAACCTGTCTCAAATCTATTCATTGTTGCTGGATTGTTGCTAGTTTTCCCTCTTCCTGAGTGAAACGAGGGCAGACGAAAGATAGTTTTCCATAAATTGCAGTTTGCTCTTCAGTATGTTTATCTTTCTGCACTAAAGGATGTAACTGTGCCCTCCGTGGTGCAAAGGCAAGCGTGTTGAACTTCTGCTGATTAAGTAATAAGTTAAAAACAGTTTTTGCTTCCAGAGACGGTATTTTCTCCACAATGACAAATACGTTTGGAATTGGAGGGGCTGATGTCGTCTGATTGAAGAGAATCGAACAATGTAAGTCATGGTTTGAAGTAATCGAGTCATTCACAAAACATGGCAACCAGAAGTTCCCATTTCTTTCAGGTCGTTGTCATCCACTGAATTAATTAGGCAAAATGTGGAGGAGATAGAGTCGTCCACTATTCATAAGGCGGGAAATAAATGATTACTGAAAAAGAAAACGATAAATTAACAAGATCGGTGGAAGTGACGAGTTGGGCAGACAACTTAACCGCTAGGATGAGATTGAATGACAGAACTGCGCAGTCCTCTTCCTTCTGATTTGTTTTGTATTTCCCGTGGTTCAGGAAACAACCTGGAATTTGTTACCTCACAAACAAGTGTCCAAATGACCTGGTACCTAGTCCTCGCAGAAGCACTGTTTGAAGATTGTAATCTTCATCACTTCTTAAATTAAAAATTTGGACAGTGCAGGTGGAACAGTGCGGTGTAATTGCAAGTCAATGCTATTTAAACCTAAAACAACTTCACAAAATCTGTTTCAACTCATATTGGAGGTTTGTGTTTCTATTTTCGAATAGCTTTAAATATCCCAGAAAGAGCCAAGTATAGGTTTCGAGAACCGTTGTCAACGTGAGTGTTTTAATTTGAAATGTCAGGGCTCGTGACTGGGATTGGTTTATGTGTATGAAAACCTTGCAACATTTTGGCGTACTCGTGCAAAGTTCGCTGAATGAGACAACATCGGTCGTTAGGGGGTGATTCTACTATTCGCCTTGGCTGGAAATGTGAATATTTATCCCTACTGTTCCATGAATATACAGAGAATACTGACAGTGACATCTGGCACTCGGCAATTTGAAGAGGCAACTCTGTACCAGTGTTCCCTCTGGAATGATTTGGGTTGGAAAAAAATGGAAAATGCACGGAACCTCAAGCACAGTATGTGGGAGAATATTTCTAATTATTATACCGATGATACGCTTTGAAGATTAAGGTCAGCAACAAATCACGTCACTGTAACAGTTAAATAATGTGGTAGTGTGGCCGAGCGGTCTAAGGCGCTGGATTAAGACTCCAGTCTCCAAGGAGGCGTGGGTTCGAATCCCACCACTGCCATTGCAGAGTACACGTATTTTTACTTTTCTGACAGGGTTTCAGTTGTGGTATTAAAGTGAAACCAGAAACGTTTTGAAGAGCTAAATATAAGAATCACAAATCATCATGACTATGTTCCTGGATAATACTACAGTATGTCGGTGTCATGGCCAACTAAATAATTGTGTGACTGCTGTACCCTCTAGATCAGGCAGGGCATCGGGTGGAAGAGTGGGATTCGTGAGCTCTTTTTAACGAAAGTAGTGGGTGTAAAGGTAATTAACATCAATATGTATTTGAATTCATTTCAGTGACACCGTCTGTCCGGTTTCTTCAAATAGGCAGCGAACTCTTCGGAGTTCAATAGGAAAGATGTATGAAACTCAATGGGATATCCCTCAGTAAGACCAGGCAATTTAGTAAAGCTGACCACCAATGTAAAAACACTACAGCAAAAATATCGATATATGACTCCGTCGTCGTGTTTCTTGCTCCGCAGAGAGCACCAGACTTACCACATTTTCGAGGAATAATATGTTCCGTTCCTTGAAGTGTAATTTATGATTTGCAGTGAGCATATTTCTGCTTCGTAGCTTTCTTCCCTTGGCAATTCACCCCATAACTTGAAGGCTCCGCTGGGAGTTGAACCCGGGATCTCCTGTTTACTAGACAGGCGCTTTGACCAGTTAAGCCACGGAACCCTCACACTAAAAGGCAACTGTAATGACGATAGTTAATTTGCATTAACTATTCTTCATCTACTAGCGAGGGAATTGTTTCGGATTCAAACTGTAAAGACGACGTAAATCAAAGTAGACCCTACTGAGAAAATCACCCCGATATAGTCTGCCTGGGTAATACATGTTCACCACCTCTCAAGTACATTATTTATTCCTTTCTGCCTATACCTGCTACACACCTACTTCTTCGTAACTATGTCCTCTATGTCTGGAACACCGAGATCCCCTAACCCTGATAGCCTCCTGTTTTATTCTGCCAGGGGCATACAAATTTATTACTCCCGAAGTTTCGCTTTTAAGGCCTCCTATGAAAAACCTCCATTTGTCAGAAAGCAACCTCTCCCAATCCTTTCTGATGCCATCAATTTGGCCTTTCTCCAATTTATGATTTCAATCCAAGGACCAGACCTATCCTTCTCTATAATTATCCTGAAACAAATGGAAATGTTATCACTAGATCCGGAGTGCTCCCTTAGACATATTCCGGTCACATGCCATGTCTTTCTCTAAAAGGAGATCCTGGTGGGACCTCTGGATATTGATAAAGGAAAACACTAAGCAAACTCTATCACGTGTAGCCATTTTAGTGTATGGGAATCCAGTCAGTATGCAGTCATCAGTATGGAAATAATGGAGAAGTCATTAGGCCAAAAGTTATTTCAAAGTTCAAAGTAAAATTTATTATCGGTGCATGTCACCAAATACATCCAACAGTGAGGTTCTTTTTCCTGCGGGTATACTCAGCAATCTATAGAAATGTAACTGTAAACAGGATCAATGAACAAAAAGCTGTGAAAACGCAAATATAAATAAATAGCAATAAATCACGAGATCATGAAATAACAAGAAAAAGAATCCCTAAAGAGATATCATTGGTTGTGGGAACACTAGTTACAGAATGAGCATAGTTAGCCTGTTTTGTGCAAGAGACAGCTGATTGAGGGGAAGCACCTGTTCTTGAACCTAGTGAAGGAGAACAAGGCTCTGCTAATGCAGAGTGTCTGGTAAATTAGAAATCTGTGGCAGAGCAGCGCATTCAGGAAGAAATAGGCAGGCATCTCACATGCAGAGACTTTGCAGAAAGTGCAGAAGACTGTGCTTTTTAGAGCTATGAATATCCAGAATACAGATGGATTACAGTCAGGCGTGTAAAGTGCATGATCTGCCAACAAAGAATTGGTTGATTGCTGATGAACAAAAATTTCTCACTTTCAAAGCAGAAGTAGTGACTTGTACAGCACAGACTAAAAGTAGGACATAAAAAAAGTAAAATTATATTGAAAATTACAAACCTCTGCAGATCAAAGACTTGGAGGGATAAATAATATTCAGACTCCAAAGATGTGTTAATAATCACATTTCTTGCTAACGGTCAGAGAAGTGGTCGCATGTTTGTCTTCTGTTCTTTTCCTTCTTTCATTGTTTACTCCCGCCCTTTTACGCTTACAAAGTAATGCTACAAATTTGTTTGCTAATAATCAGGGAATTTTAATGCTCCTCCTGCTAAATAGAGTCATAGTGTCATAAATGTGAATTGGACGGTGGTGGAAGACTTTCTTGAAGAAAAGTATTTGGTGCGTTTTTATGATACTGTAGGTATAGGTACAGTATCTCACATTGGTTAGCCAACTGTCAATAATCATTACTAAATGAGGAACAACCGTGCGATCCGAAGCGACGCAGAAATGTTGCAGCAGGATGCCTGGTTCATGGAGGGATCTGAAAGCGTCACTCCTTTCAGATGAATTAATTCGGGTTTCATGAGGAAAATGGAAATCCCCGCAACCATAAGCAAGAGACACATTGGTTGTTCTACAAATTCTATTTTAATCACTGCGGAATTTGCAAGGAATCCAGAATTCTGCTGTCAATGTCAGGATGTGGCACTGTGCTCCCGGGGACGTTACGCAGAAAACCGCTCACGGGATCTTCTCCGGAACCACATTGCTGCAGCAGAAGATCGGCATCGCGCTGCTGTCGATAGGAGGGGAAGCCGATGTGATGTGTTTTTGTTTCAGGTCAGACTGGAAAATTCTGCTGCGTCACCTACAATTCTTACCCTCCAGTTGACTGTGAAACGTTGTTGAGGGAGCTGCGATATAACAAAATCTTGTTACGTACCCCCGGGTGTCTTGTACCTGTCATATGACCACGATGTAATTGAGGATGTACTGGACAAGAGGTAACGGTCTTCTGATGGTGGAGTGACGTCATTTTCCGGCCAGTGAGAGGTCATGTGGCAGTTCTTCAACAGGGATTTAAAGGAGAACACCTCCCAGTGTTGGGGGGCAGCAGTCCGTGGTTGAATTGGCCAGAGACTCCCGTTTCGCTGCGTATTCTATGTAATGACGCAGTTTTGTTTTAAAGTGGCGTTTTACTTTCTGCCTTATATCAAAGGTTATTACTGGCAGTTTTGTCAGTTAACAATACTGCCAGTTAAAGTGCAGTCCGAGAGTGAAGATTCATCGAAGTTGGGGAAGCTGAAAGATCTAGGAAAGTTGATGTCGCGTGAGAGCAGAAAGAGTTGGAAGCAGAGTTTCGCCAGGGAGAGGTCAGTGCCTTTAGGCCGTTTTATTGCCTTCAATGGTAAATCCCTCTGCAAAGCATACTTCGGCTGGGATCAGCAGTAACGTCACAAAAAAGGATTTAATTCAAGGAACGTCTTTCCTTTAGTTGATTGTAAATCATTTTGGACTCTTTGCAATACTACTTTAAAGAACAGAGTTCGTATTTCTTGCTTTAAGAACTGTTCTAGCTGCCGTATGGCAGCTGAATTCCGGTTAAGTTAGTCGCTTCTTTACTTTGGGATTTTTTTTTAGCAGTTTTGAATAAATGTTTTATTTGTTATTTTAAAAAAAAACCCGTCTCAAATATATTCATTGTTGCTGGATTGTTGCTAGTTTTCCCTCTTCCTGAATGAAACGAGGGCAGACGGAAGATTGTTTTCCATAAATTGCAGTCTGCTCATCAGTAAGTTTATCTTTCTGCACTAAAGGATGTAACTGTGGGCTCCGTGGTGCAAAGGCAAGCGTGTTGAACTTCTACTAATGAGTGATTAAGTAATAATTCAATAACAGTTTTTGCTTCCAGAGAAGGTATTTTCTCCACAATGACAAATACGGTTGGAATTGGAGGGGCTGTTGTAGTGTGATGGCAGAGAATCGAACAATTTAAGTCATGGATTGAAGTCATCGAGTCATTCACAAAACATGTCAATCAGAGGATCTCATTTCTTTCATGTCGTTGTCATCCACTGAATTAATTAGGCAAAATGCCGAGGAGATAGAGTCCTCCACTATTCATAAGGTGGGAAATAAATGATTAATGAAAAAGAAAACGATAAATTAACAAGATCGGTGGAAGTGAGGAGTTGGGCAGACAACTGATCAGCTATGACGTGATTGAATGACAGAGCTGCGCAGTTTGCTTCCTGCTGATTTGTTTTGTATTTCCCGTGGTTCAGGAAACAACCTGGAATTTGTCACCTCACAAACACAAGTGTCCAAGTGACCTGGTACCTTGTCCCTGCAGAAGCACTGTTTGAAGATTGTAATCTTCATCACTTTTTAAATTAAAAATTTGGACAGTACAGGTGGAACAGTGTCTGGCGCGGTGTAATTGCAAGTCAATGCTATTTAAACCTAAAACAACTTCACAAAATCAGTTTCAACTCATATTGGAGGTTTGTGTTTCTATTTTCGAATAGCTTTAAATATCCCAGAAAGAGCCAAGTATAGGTTTCGAGAACCGTTGTCAACGTGAGTGTTTTAATTTGAAATGTCAGGGCTCGTGACTGGGATAGGTTTATGTGTATGAAAACCTTGCAACATTTTGGCGTACTCGTGCAAAGTTCGCTGAATGAGACAACATCGGTCGTTAGGGGGTGATTCTACTATTCGCCTTGGCTGGAAATGTGAATATTTATCCCTACTGTTCCATGAATATACAGAGAATACTGACAGTGACATCTGGCACTCGGCAATTTGAAGAGGCAACTCTGTACCAGTGTTCCCTCTGGAATGCTTAGGGTTGGAAATAAATGGAAAATGCACGGAACCTCAAGCATAGTATGTGGGAGAATATTTCTAATTATTATACCGATGATACGCTTTGAAGATTAGGGACAGCAACAAATCACGTCACTGTAACAGTTAAAAAACGTGGTAGTGTGGCCGAGCGGTCTAAGGCGCTGGATTAAGGCTCCAGTCTCCAAGGAGGCGTGGGTTCGAATCCCACCACTGCCATTGTGGAGTACGTACACGTATTTGTTCTTTTCCGCCATGGTGTCAGTTGTGGTATTAAAGTGAAAACCGAAACGTTTTGCAGAGCTAAATATAAGAATCACAAATCATCATGACTATATTCCTGGATAATACTACAGTATATCGGTGTCATGGCCAACTATATTATTGTGTGACTGTTGTACTCTCTAGATCAGGCAGGGCATCGTGTGGATGGGTGGGATTCGGGACCTCTATTTAACGAGAGAAGTGGGTGAAAAAGTAATTAACATCAATATGTATTTGACTTCAATTCAGTGACACCGTCTGTCCGGTTTCTTCAAATAGGCAGCGAACTCTTCGGAGTTCGATTGGAAAGACGTATGAAACTCAGTGTGATAGTCCTCAGTAAGACCAGGCAAGTTAGTAAAGCTGACCACCAATGTAAAAACGCTACAGCAAAAACATCTATATATGACTCCATCGTCCTGTTTCTTGCTCCGCAGAGAGCACCAGACTTACCACATTTTCGAGGAATAATATGTTCCGTTCCTTGAAGTGTAATTTATGATTTGCAGTGAGCATATTTCTGCTTCGCAGCTTTCTTCCCTTGGCAATTCACCCCATAACTTGAAGGCTCCGCTGGGAGTTGAACCCAGGATCTCCTGTTTACTAGACAGGCGCTTTGACCAGTTAAGCCACGGAACCCTCACACTAAAAGGCAACTGTAATGACGATAGTTAATTTGCATTAACTGTTCTTCATCGACTAGCGAGGGAATTGTTTCGGATTCAAACTGTAAAGACGACGTAAATCAAAGTAGACCCTACTGAGAAAATCACCCCTATATAGTCTGCCTGCGTAATAAATGTTCACCCCATCTCAAGTACATTATTTATTCCTTTCTACCTATACCTGCTACACACCTACTTCTTCGTAACTATGTCCTCTATGTCTGGAACACCGAGATCCCCTAAACCTGATAGCCTCCTGTTTTATTCTGCCAGGGGCATACAAATTTATTACTCCCGAAGTTTCGCTTTTAAGGCCTCCTATGAAAAACCTCCATTTGTCAGAAAGCAACCTCTACCAATCCTTTCTGATGCCATCAATTTGGCCTTTCTCCAATTTATGATTTCAATCCAAGGACCAGACCTATCCTTCTCTATAATTATCCTGAAACAAATGGAAATATTATCACTAGATCCGGAGTGCTCCCTTACACATATTCCGGTCACATGCCATGTCTTTCTCTAAAAGGAGACCTGGTGGGACCTCTGGATATTGATAAAGGAAAACACTAAGCAAACTCTAACACGTGTAGCCATTTTAGTGTATGGAAATCCAGTCAGTATCCAGTCATCAGTATGGCAATAATGGAGAAGTCATTAGGCCAAAAGGTATTTCAAAGTTCAAAGTAAAATTTATTATCGGTGCATGTCACCAAATACATCCAACAGTGAGGTTATTTTTCCTGCGGGTATACTCAGCAATCTATAGAACAGTAACTGTAAACAGGATCAATGAACAAAAAGCTGTGAAAACGCAAATATAAATAAATAGCAATAAATCACGAGATCATGAAATAACAAGAAAAAGAATCCCTAAAGAGATATCATTGGTTGTGGGAACACTAGTTACAGAATGAGCATAGTTAGCCTGTTTTGTGCAAGAGACAGCTGATTGAGGGGAAGCAACTGTTCTTGAACCTAGTGAAGGAGAACAAGGCTCTGCTAATGCAGAGTGTCCGGTAAATTAGAAAACTGTGGCAGAGCAGCGCATTCAGGAAGAAATAGGCATCTCACATGCAGAGACTCTGCAGAAAGTGCAGAAGACTGTGCTTTGTATAGCTATTAATATCCAGGATACAGATGGATTACAGTCAGGTGTGTAAAGTGCATGATCTGCCAACAAAGAATTGGTTGATTGCTGATGAACAAAAATTTCTCACTTTCAAAGCAGAAGTAGTGACTTGTACAGCACAGACTAAAAGTAGGACATAAAAAAAGTAAAATTATATTGAAAATTACAAACCTCTGCAGATCAAAGACTTGGAGGGATAAATAATATTCAGACTCCAAAGATGTGTTAATGATCACATTTCTTGCTAATGGTCAGAGAAGTGGTCGCATGTTTGTCTTCTGTTCTTTCATTGTTTACTCCCGCCCTTTTAGGCTTACAAAGTAATGCTACAAGTTTGTTTGCTAATAATCAGGGAATTTTAATGCTCCTCCTGCTAAACAGAGTCATAGTGTCATAAATGTGAATTGGACGGTGGTGGAAGACTTTCTTGAAGAAAAGTATTTGGTGTGTTTTCCTGATACTGTAGGTATCGGTACAGTATCTCACATTGGTTAGCCAACTGTCAATAATCATTACTAAATGAGGAACAACCGTGCGATCTGAAGCGACGCAGAAATGTTGCAGCAGGATGCCTGGTTCATGGAGGGATCTGAAAACGTCATTCCATTCAGATGAATTAATTGGGGTTTCATGAGGAAAATGGAAATCCCCGCAACCATAAGCAAGAGACACATTGGTTGTTCTACAAAATCTATTTTAATCACGGTGGAATTTGCAAGGAATCCAGAATTCTGCTGTCAATGTCAGGATGTGGCACTGTGCTCCCGCGGACGTTACGCAGAAAACCGCTCACGGGATCTTCTCCGGAACCACACTGCTGCTGCAGAAGAACGGCATCGCGCTGCCGTCGATAGGAGGCGAAGCCCATGCGATGCGTTTATGTTTATGATCAGACTGAGAAATTCTGCTTCGTCACCTACAATTCTTGCCCTCCAGTTGACTGTGAAACGTTGTTGAGGAAGCTGCGATATAACAAAATGTTGTTACGTACCCCCGGGTATCTTGTACCTGTCATATGACCACGATGTAATTGAGGATGTACTGGACAAGAGGTAATGGTCTTCTGATGGTGGAGTGACGTCATTTTCCGGCCAGTGAGAGGTCATGTGGCAGTTTTTCAACAGGGTTGTAAAGGAGAACACCTCCCTGTGTTGGGGAGCAGCAGTCCGTGGTTGAATTGGCCAGAGACTCCCGTTTCGCTGCGTATTCTATGTTATGACGTAGTTTTATTTTAAACTGGCGTTTTACTTTCTGCCTTATGTCAAAGGTTATTGCTGGCAGTTTTGTCAGTTAACAATACTGCCAGTTAAAGTGCAGTCCGAGAGTGAAGATTCATCAAAGTTGGGGAAGCTGAAAGATCTAGGAAAGTTGATGTCGCGTGTGAGCAGAAAGAGTTGGATGCAGAGTTTCGCCAGGGAGAGGTCAGTGCCTTTAGGCCGTTTTATTTCCTTCAATGGTAAATACCTCAGCAAAGCATACTTCGGCTGGGATCAGCAGTAACGTCACAAAAGAGGATTTATTTCAAGGGAAGTCTTTCCTTTAGTTGACTGTAAATCATTTTGGACTTTTTGCAATACTACTTTAAAGAACTGAGTTCGCATTTCTTGCTTTAAGAAATGTTCTAGATGCCGTATGGCAGCTGACTTCCGGTTAAGAGTCGGTTCTTTACTTTGGGATTTTTTTTAGCAGTGTTGAATAAATGTTTTATTTATCATTTAAAAAAAAACCTGTCTCAAATCTATTTATTGTTGCTGGATTGTTGCTAGTGTTCCCTCTTCCTGAGTGAAACGAGGGCAGACGAAAGATTGTTTTCCATAAATTGCAGTTTGCTCTTCAGTATGTTTATCTTTCTGCACTAAAGGATGTAACTGTGCCCTCCGTGGTGCAAAGGCAAGCGTGTTGAACTTCTGCTGATTAAGTAATAAGTTAAAAACAGTTTTTGCTTCCAGAGACGGTATTTTCTCCACAATGACAAATACGGTTGGAATTCGAGTGGCTGATCTCGTGTGATGGAAGAGAATCGAACAATTTAAGTCATGGTTTGAAGTAATCGAGTCATTCACAAAACATGTCAATCAGAAGATCCCATTTCTTTCAGGTCGTTGTCATCCACTGAATTAATTAGGCAAAATGCCGAGGAGATAGAGTCCTCCACTGTTCATAAGGTGGGAAATAAATGATTAATGAAAAAGAAAACGATAAATTAACAAGATTGGTGAAAATGACGAGTTGGGCAGACAACTGATCAGCTATGACGTGATTGAATGACAGAACTGTGCAGTCTTCTTCCTGCTGATTTGTTTTGTATTTCCCGTGGTTCAGGAAACAACCTGGAATTTGTCACCTCACAAGCACACAAGTGTCCAAATGACCTGGTACCTAGTCCCCGCAGAAGCACTGTTTGAAGATTGTAATCTTCATCACTTTTTAATTTAAAAAATTGGACCGTGCAGATGGGACAGTGTCTGGTGCGGTGTAATTGCAAGTCAATGCTATTTAGTCCTAAAACAACTTCACAAAATCTGTTTCCACTCATATTGGAGGTTTGTGTTTGTATTTTCGAACAGCTTTAAATATCCCAGAAAGGGCCAAATATAGATTTCAAGAACTGTTGTCAACGTGAGTGTTTTAATTTGAAACGTCAGGGCGCGGGGCTGGGATTGGGTCATGTGAATGAAAACCTTGCAACATTTTGGCGTACACGTGCAAAGTTCGCTGAATGAGACAACAGTGGTCGTTATGGGTTGATTTTACTTTTCGCATTGGCTAGAAATGTGAATATTTATCCCTACTGTTCCATGAATATACAGAGAATACTGACAGTGACATCTGGAAAAGCATTGACTGGCACTCGGCAATTTGAAGAGGCAACTCTGTACCAGTGTTCCCTCTGGAATGCTTTGGGTTGGAAAAAATGGAACATGCACGGAACCTCAAACATAGTATGTGGGAAAATATTTCTAATTATTATACCGATGATACGTTTTGAAGATTAAGGTCAACAACAAATCACGTCACTGTGTAACAGTTAAAAAACATGGTAGTGTGGCCGAGCGGTATAAGGCGCTGGATTAAGGCTCCAGTCTCCAAGGAGGCGCGGGTTCGAATCCCACCGCTGCCATTGTGGAGTAGGTACACGTATTTTTTCTTTTCTGCCGGGGTTTCAGTTGTGATATTAAAGTGAAACCCGAAACGTTTTGCAGAGCAAAATATAAGAATCACAAATAATCATGACTACGTTCCTGGATAATACTACAGTATATTGGTGTCATGGCCATCTATATTATTGTGTGACTGCTGTACACTCTAGATCAGGCAGGGCATCGTGTGGATGGGTGGGATTCGTGAGCTCTATTTAACGAAAGTAGTGGGTGAAATCAATATGTATTTGACTTCATTTCAGTGACAGCGTCTGTCCAGTTTCTTGAAATAGGCGGCGAACTTTTTCCGAATTCGATAGGAAAGACGTATGAAACTCAGTGTGATATTCCTCAGTAAGACCAGGCAATTTAGTAAAGCTGACCAACAATGTAAAAACACTACAGCAACAATATCTATATATGACTCGGTCGTCCTGTTTCTTGCTCCGCAGAGAACACCAGACTTGCCACATTTTCGAGGAATAATATGTTCCGTTCCTTGAAGTGTTATTTATGATTTGCAGCGAGCATGTTTCTGCTTCGTAGAACAACAATTCACCCCATAACTTAAAAGGCTCCGCTGGGAGTTGAACCTGTTTACTAGACAGGCGCTTTGACCAGTTAAGCCACGGAACCCTCACACTAAAAGGCAACTGTAATGATGATAGTTAAGACATCCATTTGTCAGAAAGCAACCTCTCCCAATCGTTCCTGACGCCATCAATATTGGCCTTTCTCCAATTTATGACTTCAACCCAAGGACCATACCTATCCTTCTCTATAATTATCCTGAATCAAATGGAATTATTATCACTAGATCCAAAGTGCTCCCTTACCCATATTCCGGTCACATCTCCTGCCTTGCTCTAACAGGAGATTCTGGTGGGACCTCTATATATCGATAAAGGAAAACACTCCCTCCCTCTCTGTCACATCTAAAACATTGGAAACCTAGAATACTGAGCTACCAGTCATGCAGCTCCTGCAACAAATGAGATTGTCCCTGCTGCAATCAATGTCATAATTCTACATGCTCATCCATTCTCTGAACTCTTCCATCTTACTGCAATGCTTCTTGCATTGAAACAGACACAACTCAGAACATTATTACCACCATGCTGACCTTTCGATTTATGTCATTGTATGCTCAATGAACATCATTGTTTCCCACAACTACTACTAATTGCCCTGTACCTCTAGTTCCCATCCCTCTGCAAATTAATTTCAACAAGACAGGTGTGAAGTGATGCATGTGAGAAGGTCAAAGCAGGACATACAATGAATCAGCCCTTCACTAACGCTGTGATTTTAGTCTCTGAGGGAGATGTGAATATACCCTTCAGGAGGGTGAATCCATGAAAAGCAGTCATCTCAGAGGGGTACCTGGCTGAGTTCTAAAGACCTGTCCAATCAAGTGGATGGACTGTTTACTTATATCTTTAACCACTTGCTTTGGCATTCTGAGGTACCAACCTTCCTCAGGCAGTCTTCAATTATACCAAAGAACGTGGCTTCAATGACTATTATTCAAAAGCACTTACATCCACTATGATGAAATACTTTGAAAATCTGGCCATGAAACATATCAACTTCTCCCTGTGAAGCAGCTTGGACCTGCTCCAATTTGCTTTCCATCACAACAGGTCAACAGCAGATGCTACTTTCATTGGCTCTTTACTCAATCCTGGAACATCTGAACACTGAAGATAGATACATATGCCAGGATGCTTTTCATCAACTGCAGATCAACATTCATTACTATCATGCCCTCAAAACTAATCAATAACCTTCAAGACCTAGGGCTCAATATCTTCTTGTGCAATTGTTTACTTGATTTCCTGACTCGCAGAATGTAGTCAGTTCTGATTGGCAACAACATGTCCTCCACAATCTCCATCATCACAGGTGCACCATAAAGCTGAGTGCTTAGCTCCCCTACTCTCTTCATACTTGTGACAGTAAGGCTACACCCAGCTCCAATGCTGTATTTAAGTTTGTTGAACACTCTTGTTGATTCAATCAAAGGTAGTGACGAATCAGCTTATAAGAGGGAGATTGAAAATTTGGCTGGTATGCCTTTACTTACTTAGAAGTTTGCGAAGATTGGCATAACATCTAAAACTGTCATTATCTGCTATACTGTAAATGTATAGTGGAGAGTATATTGACTGGTTGTTTCATGGCCTGGTATGGAAACACCAACGCTCTTGTACTAACCTATGACCCTTGTCCTGACATTGCTTGTATTAAAATAGTCACAGCTCAACCTATCCTATTGTCTGCAATTTTGCCCTCTCAACTACTTATCCTTATTCCCAATCTATGTACAAGCTACATATGCCTGTATACAAACTGTCCCAGCCTCTGACCTATCACATTGGTTCTCAGTCCCTTGACAAACTAGTTGAAACATTCTCCAACAGCTCTAACAAATCTACCCAAAGGATGTTGGTCCCATTCAAATTCAAGTACAACCAGTCCTTTTTGTATGGGTCATACCTTTCAAAGAAGAGATCCCCAAGTTTGGCACCTCAGCTGCATATATGCGGAATTGTTCTGTCTCTACCATCACTGATGCATGGTGTAGGCACTAATCCAGAGATTACTACTCTTGACTTCCTGCTTTACAACTTCCTACTTAGCTCCTTATATTCTCTGTTCAGGACCTTCTCCCCTTTCCCACCTATGTTGTTGGCACCAGTATGTACCACAACCTCTGGCTACTCACCCTCCCCGTTCAGAACACTGTACATCTAATCTGATTCATCTGATCCTGGCTTGTGGAAGGCAACATACTATCTGAGAGTCCTTTTTATGATTACAGAATCTCCAGTCTGCTTACCTAACTATGGAATCCCTTATCACCACTGCTCTCCTCCTCTCCCCCTTCCCTTCTGAGCTACAGAGCCAAACACATTGCCAGAGCCTTGGTTGCTGTGGCTTTCCCCTGGTAGGTTCTCGTCCCACCCTCGCTTCTCTGCAGTTTAGAAACTGTAACCAATGTTAACCTGTTGCTGAGGGGAATGGCTATATGGCTACACTACACTACACTATCTGTCTATTCACTTTTCTTGACTGACAGTCACTAAGATACCTTCCTCTTGCAACAATATGGATTACAAATAGTAGTGCACCCCGCAGCATTGTGTACATCACTAGGCACAGGTCTTCACTCACAGTCTGTCACGGCTTGCAGAAGGATCTGGAAGAGATGAAAAAAAATCTGCTGAAAAATGGCAACTGGAATTTAATGCAGACACTAAAGACATAGGACATAACAAGTCTGTGTACTTAAAGTACAGTGAATGGATTGTCTTAGATCATAGGTCCGTAAGATGTATCGGTAGAAGTAACCCATTCAGCTCATAAATTCTGCTCTGCCTTTCTATCATGGCTGATTTATTATACATCTCAACTCCATTCTCCTGCCTTATCCCTTCTACCATTGACACCCTTATCAATCAGAAACCTATCAACCTCAGCTTTAAAAATACCCAGTGACTTTACCTCCATGGCCATCTGTTGCAATGATTTCCACAGGTTCATCACTCACTGTCTGAATAAATTCCTCCTCACCATTGCTCTAAGTGGGTGCTCTGCTCTTCTGAGGCTGTGCTTTTGATTCTAGACACCTGAGCAATACATGCAAAATGCTGGAGGAACTCAGCAGACCAGGCAGCATGTATGGAAGAGAGTTTATCTAGTCCTTAAAATATTCGATGGAATTGAAACAGATCCTCATTTTTTTTCCAAAATCCAATGAGTACATCCAAAGCTATCAAATGTTCCTCACACATTAACGCTTTCATTCCCAATATAATTCTAATGAAACTTCTCAGGGCCCTCTCCAATGCCAGCACCTGCATGGAACACGCCAAGCGCAAGACGGTCACTGCCATGGATGTGGTGTATGCTCTGAAACGCCAGGGCCGCACTCTCTATGGCTTCGGCGGTTGAAAAAGTTTCCGTTCTCCTGAACACGACACAAAGGCTCTTTTAAGAGCCACCCTCCACCTCACAGAGAGAGCAGTGGCCCGGATTAGAAATAGATGGCGTTCGGAAAAATTGGCAGTGACGCAAATCTTGTGTTTCTTGGTGGTTTCCTTAACATGCGAGGTGAGTACTCTAAACGTTACAGTACAGGTTGAGGTTTTTTTCTGAATGCAGCGGTGTAGTATTGATGGTTGGTAACGGGGGGGGGGGGAATTTACAGTGATTTGAGGCATTTATAGACAGGCGAACTGCGGGATGATATTGTGGTGGGCTAAGGGTTTGCTCCACTGCTGATCAATGTAAAGTAGTGAGACTAAAATTGATTCCAATTACCTCTCGGGGTGGGTGGGGCGGAAAGGGAGGTGGATTCCCACGTTTTGAACACCCGCAGAAAACTCACTCAGCTCCGAACGCGATTCAGTAAGCCACCGCACATCTAAACCGGCTTGTTTAGAAGATAAATGTAAATAAAGTTATGATAACTTTCGTGTTTCTGCAAAATTAACTTCCTCAACCATTCCCGATGACAGCCAAATGTTCGGATTATTCGAATTGGAAACCGCAGCCAACCATTTCGGACTGCCTGACAATCACAGACATCGGTACCTGGGCAGAGATTATGTTCACCCCACTTCTCCCACCCGCCCGTAGCTGTTCTGGAAAAGACGACGTATATGAAGCCGATCGCACCGCTGGAGCGGTCGGGGCGGACATTCAGCTGAGGACCCAGCTCCGACGTTCCACACTGCACTCACCACCGTTCACCCTGTGAGCTTCGCACCACCAAGGAATTTCAATGCGCCCTGCCTAACAACCAGTACAAAAATCTAAACTGAAACTGAGCCCTTTACCCGGCGCTCATGATATCCACAGAGCAGCCCTTCCGCAGACACTGTGAGTGGCTCTGAAAAGAGCCTTTGGGTCACTGGGTCAGATTCTGTCTCTTCACTTGCTGGCTCCGCCGGTTTTCTTGGGCAACAGCACGGCCTGGATGTTGGGCAGCACCCCGCCCTGAGCGATGGTCACCCCTCCCAGCAGCTTGTTGAGCTCCTCGTCGTTGCGGACGGCCAGCTGCAGATGCCTGGGGATGATGCGGGTCTTTTTGTTGTCCCGGGCCGCGTTGCCGGCCAGCTCAAGGATTTCAGCCGTCAGATACTCGAGCACAGCAGCCAGATAGACCGGGGCTCCGGCACCCACCCGCTCAGCATAGTTACCCTTTCTCAGCAGCCTGTGAACACGACCCACCGGGAACTGCAGTCCTGCCCGGGACGAGCGCGATTTGGCCTTGGACCGAGCTTTGCCGCCAGTTTTTCCTCGTCCACTCATTTTCACAATCTCGGTAATTCTTTCACAGAGAATGAGGAATCGCATCGCGCGCATGCCGCTCTTGTACCTTCTGGGGGAATGCAGCGGAACGCGTATGATTGGTTCAACAAAGTTTAGTCATATTGAAAGAACCAATAATACAATCGGAAAGCTGCCTTATTCACCAATCAAGTAACAACAGCAGAAGCGCGGAAAATAACAGCTTCCCGTCCCAAAACAAGCAGAAACTTGAAACAGCCCGCCAAAAATCCTTTGTTTAAACCTTATCTAAAATCAAATCATTGCAGGTTTCTTTGTCGACTTCGACTCCCCGTTCAACCATTACTGAATTCCGCCACATTTAGTATAAGTGTAGGTATTTTTGTAACAGTGTCTGGCGATTATTTCGCCGATTTCATTCAAAAATCTATTGTCAGCTTCTGCTCGCGTTCACTGCATGAACCGCATCAGGTTCCCAAAGTATTACTCTTTTCAAACCGCGACTGGAGTTTAGCCTGCAGATTTTGCAATGTAAAGGGGTACAAGGGAAGTCAGAGCCAAAACAACAAAGGCAAAGAGAGAGCATATAATGGAGAAAGAAAAACTAGTGGGGTTAGAGAATTGAAATCTTTTAAAAACAACACAAGGAAAATAAAGTCATAACAATGGAGTCCGAAGGTAAACTAAGCAACAACAATAAAGAGGAGACCAAAAGTTTCTTCAGATGTACATATTGGCAAGGGGATGCTGGTGTCCCCCAAGGGTCTGTGTTTGGACTGCTTCTCTTTAAGTTATATGAAACTGAGCTGGATGATGCAATTGAGCCTTTATGCCACGTTTGTGGATGATACAAAGATAGGTGGAAGTACAAGCAGACGATCTGCAGAAGGACAGACAGATTAGGAGAATAGGCAAAGAAGTAGCAGATTCAATAAAGTGTCAGGGAGTGTTTGCTTATGCACATTGGTAGAAGAAATAAAAGCATAGACTATTTCTAAATGGGGAAAAAAATTTGAGATGCAGATGTCCTTGGGAGTCATCGCACAGGATTTCCTGAAGGATAATTTGCAGTTTGAGTCAGTGGTGAGGAAGGCAAATGTAATTTTGGCACTTATTTTAGAGGAGTAGAATATAACAGCAAGAATGCAATGGTGAGGCTTTATAAAGCATCTGCAAGGACTCACTGAGTACAATGAGCAATTGAGGGACCATTATCTAAGAAAAGGTGTGCTGATATTGTAAAGGGTTGAAAGGAGATTCAAAAATAATTCTGTGATTGAAAGGCTTAGCATATAAAGAGCTTTTGATGGTTCTGACCTCTACTTACTGGAATGCAGAAGAATGAGAAAACCACATTTGATATATCATTAGGCCTATATTATAGGCCTTGATAGAGTAGATATGATGAGAAAGTTTCTTATCGTGGAGGAGTTTAAGACTAGTTGCATCCAAGTTTAATTCTCTGAAGGGGCTGCTGCTCAGGTTCTGGTTGTACTTCAACCACGTGCTCCACATACATGGGCACCCAGCGAGGAGGAGCTACTGGTGGGCTTGCTCCTGGACCCCACCAAGATGGTCATTCACAGGTTCAGGTGGCGGAAAGTCTGCCAGGACTGACTGCCTGCCCCTCTTATGAGGACACATTTGTGCCTGGCTCTTGTTGGAGAGTGAGCATGCGGTCAAGATGGGTACAGTGGGGGATTTCCTGGAGCAGTGGGCTCCCTGGAATTGACTGTTTTATAGGTGGTAATATTCATATTTTAATTAATATTTATTCAATGTCTTGTAAATACTGAATGTTTTCACTTTGTGTACTTGTGTAAATTAAACTTTTATAGTTTTGTAAAAAAACAATCAGGGGGACATCTATTTAAAAGGGAGATGAAGGGGAATTCTGTTAGCCAGACAGTGGTGCATCTGTGGAATTGCTTGCCACAGGCAGCCATGAAGGCCAAGTGATTTAAGGCAGACGTTGAAAGATGTTTTTATTAGACAAGGCCTAAAGGGTTACAGGGAGAAGCCAGAAGATTATGACTGAGAGGGAAGTGGAACAGCCATGATGAAAAAGCAGAGAAAGCTCGATAGGCTATATGACCTAATTCTGCTCCTACTGTATATCTGATGGTCTTTTGGCATTTAAACTGGTATGGCCAAGGCAGCAGAACAGACAACAACACACTTAGGCTGTATATCCTCTATACACTGCAAGGTAAGAGGGATTGCAACCATTTCAACAGTACAAGCTGAAAGATCACTGGATATCCTTTTTCTAACTAACACCTGAAATTCTGTGTTAAAGACTGCTGCACCAATGTTATGAGATACTGGGCCTTTAGACCCTTCTGCAAACAATGGAACCATTCAGTCATATTGATGATGCACAGATTGAGACACCTTTACCTCTTCAGTTACACACCAGGCACATGGTGACACTCCTCTCCCAAAGAGTCAAATCTACCCCCAGGGAAAGGAACTAAACACACCTAAAGAGGAATAACGGATAAAGCCACACAAGGAGTCTTGGTCATGTTGGACAGAGCCATGTTCTCTGCCTGATCATTTCCTTCCCACCCAGAAATGCAAATTTTGTGTTCTTGATGATCCCAACAATATTTCAGTATACTGAGCTGGATGATCATCCTCAAGACCATTGAGGTGTAACAAATAATTCATAGCCATCTGCAAACTTCGCAAATAACAATGGCATCAGCATTTCTACCTGCAGAGCAGAAATAGAAGACGTAACAGTATCACAAACGGATGTAAAACCCGTGCTTGGATAACAACCAGCGATTTCAAAAGGGAGGAGGCAGCAGACCCAATGCAACATAGAATAATCTAAGACTGTTCTAATCAATGTATAATACAAAGTACTGTAATCATAGATACCGTATTAGCTCCCCAAGTGTCTCGCGATAAAATTCCCATTCTTTTCTGGTGAGTGCAATAAGCCAATCAGAGAGCCACCTTATTCACCAATAAGAAACCAGCATGAAAAGTGCCGAAAGTAACTGTTAGTTCCCCGGGTGACCTGAAATTTGAGAAGCCAGCCGGAAAAGTTATTTATTGATCCGCAGCACGCAATATGCATTAGTACTTCGAACAAATTCATATTTTTCGGTATCAGCCCAACTTGCCTGTTTGAATGTGTCTGGCCATTTAGCTCCCAGAATCCAATCCAGTTTTTGTATTCGCGGTGAAAATAACGTCAGTCAGTGAGTGATACACTCGCCTCTCTTATTAAACTGCCGTCTAAGGCCAGTTTGCAACCCGTATAAAAAAAGTTGGTTCTGTGAAAGAACTGCGATCACAGCATCTACAGACTACTGTGTCCCCGTTAAACTATCATGGAATCGACTAGAAATAGAACTGGTTATTAAAGGCAAGACAAACAGTAATGGCAACTTCCTGCAAACCTTGCCACAAATAAACCAGTACACGACAGTGATCTGGGACAGGATCACGCTGAGGGAGAGGTTATTTCACAGGGGGAGATAACATTTCTCAGAGAAAAATGGCCTGTAGGTAATACAAAACGGTCAGGGTACAAGTGACAGCCCTTTTCATTGTGGGATTTGTGGCTCTTAAAAGAGCCTTTTAAGATACTTGGTGCCGAGGCCGAATTTAGGCGCGCTCCCCGCGGATGCGGCGGGCCAGCTGGATGTCTTTGGGCATGATGGTGACTCGCTTGGCGTGGATGGCGCACAGGTTGGTGTCCTCAAAGAGCCCCACCAGGTAAGCTTCGCTGGCCTCCTGCAGAGCCATTACGGCCGAGCTCTGGAAGCGCAGGTCGGTCTTGAAGTCCTGAGCAATTTCTCGCACCAGGCGCTGGAAGGGCAGTTTGCGGATGAGCAGCTCGGTGGATTTCTGGTAGCGCCGGATCTCCCTCAGAGCCACAGTGCCGGGCCGGTAGCGATGAGGCTTCTTCACTCCGCCCGTGGCTGGAGCGCTCTTCCGCGCCGCTTTGGTCGCCAGCTGTTTGCGGGGAGCTTTCCCGCCAGTCGATTTCCGCGCTGTTTGCTTGGTACGGGCCATTCTCCTTCAGCAGACTGAATACAGCCCGAAATACCGGATTGGTGTGCTGAGCAGTTTCGAGAACCGGTTTTTAAAGGGTTGATAAAGGGCCGCCCCACTCTCTGATTGCTTGCAAGGCTGATCAGCATTGTGATTGGTTGCTTTACTATTACCAGTTTGAGGCTGACCTCTGGCGGCGCAGGGAGAGGGGATGGGTGATGGTGGGGAATATTACCTCTGACCAAATATGGAAACTGGTGACTGACTCAACCAATCCGACTGCAGTGATTGGATGCCGGTTCAATTTCAAATCGCCCGCCAATTTCAAGAACAAACGAGTTTCTTATAATTAATAGAATCATAAATGATTAAAGTTCACCTTCATTTTAAATCATCATTTCTTCTTCCGTCAATTAGCTGAATCTGAATGTTTATTGAATAGCTTCTCGAGGTGAGCGAATTGAGATCGAATTTAATTTACTGCATTTACTAAATAGTTTTGCGGGAAACAGCTGCAAGAGGTTTTCGAAAGGACCCCAGGAGTCAATACCGAACTGAAATGCCACTCAATATATCTACAAAACATTCATTAAAACCATATGATTAAATTCTTCATTTCTTCCCGCTCCAAGTCGCTGCTGAATGACAAAGCGAGAGGCGGCGGTGCAAAGCAATTTAAAGGCAGCGAGCGGTCGGAGCGGAGACATCCTGCTGTCAGCTCCCGGCCACTCTGTCTCTCTGTGTTTCTCTCTCCTCAAAAACGCCTCATTCCAGGGCCGGATTAACCTAGTAGCAAAAGTAGCATAGGCTACGGGCCCCGCCCGTACTAAGTGTTTGCAAGCTGCATTCTGGTGAAATCGGCATTCTCACCGTATTCTCACGACTGTTAAAGTGGGTTTTGAGTAGCCGGTTCATTTACACTTAAATTAATGACTTCAGCCATCTGTCTTCTGTTCTTTGACAAAGTACTGTGGATTGAGTTCATAACAATGCATTTCCTAAAAGCTGTGGACCCAGTTTCATTCTGATAATAACATTTACTTTTCGGGGAACTTCCTTTGATTCAGAGAACAAACTGAGACTGACAGCTCCAGTTCCCGGTAGCAGCCCGACCTCACGCACACTTATAGCCAATCAGCCAGTACCGCTGGGAGAAACATGCTCTCGTTGGCTCAGGTGTGTCAGTGGGCTGGATGATGTGCGTTCGGGACGGTCTGGGGAAAGGCCGGAGATTGGGAGCTGTACTTCGGGTAAGGCTGCAACACTATAATTGCGAATCTATTTGTCACTCATGGTTACCAACTGCAGTGGAGAACGCTCATTTTCAAAACTGAAAAGGATTAAAAATGATCTAAGGAGCACAAGGGGTTAAAAGAGATTGAACAATCTCACTCTAATGAGCATTGAACATGAATTTCTGCGTGAAATAGACATTTCCACTATCATCAACAAATTTGTTTATGCTAAATCTAGAACATTTAATTTTTAAATTGTAGTTTTGTTACTTTTGACATTTGAAATTGATACCTACATGTAAGTAATACAATTACTGAAGTGTCAGACGTGTCGTATTATCTGGCTGTATACCAAATGAAAAAAAATGAATCTCTTTACTATGCAAGTAAATACTTTATGTTTTAATACATATGTATTTCTTTTAATTTAAGGCTTCTTTATAACATATGCTATAGGCCCCGCACTAGCTTAATCCGGCCCTGACCCATTCCAATTGAGATCGGGCATCCCCATCACCCAGACCGCTTTCTGTCTGTGTCCGAGGCCAGATTCTTTGCTGTGAAAAAAAGTTTGTCCGAATTAAAGGCCAAAGTTTCCATATAAATCTGTTTCACTGTTGCACTGACTTCGTTCTCTCCAGCATTCGCTGTTTTCCAACTGTAATATTAAAACCAACCAAAAGTTTGTAGTTAATTCCCACTTCAGGACTGAGCTGTGGAGCTGGGCCATCCCGTGATAGGGAAATCTTTTTTTATTTTCCACAGGAGAGACGGCGAATTCCGGCAATGCGATCGGACTTACAAACACAGCCACATCGCATTCAAACTGGGGCTAGAAACATAGATAACCTTCAGCACGATACAGTCCATTCGGCCCACAAAGTTGTGCTGAACATGTCCCTACCTTAGAAATTACTCGGCTTACCTATAGCTCTCTATTTTTCTAAGCTCCATGTACCTATCTAGATGTCTCTTAAAAAGACCCTATCGTATCCGCCTCCACCACCGTTGCCGGCAGCCCATTCCATGCTCTCCCCAATCTCTAAGTAAAAAACTTACCCCTGACATCTCCTCTGTACCTACTCCCCAACACCTTAAACTTGTGTCCTCTTGTGGCAACCATTTCAACCCTGGGAAAAAGCCTCTATCCAAATGATCAATGACTCTCATCATCTTATACACCTCCATCAGGTCACCTCTCATCCTCCGTCATTCCAAGGAGAAAAGGCTAAGTTCACTAAACCTATCCTCATAAGGCAAGCTCCCCAATCCAAGCAATATCCTTGTAAATCTCCTCTGCACCCTTTCTATGGCTTCCACATCCTTCCTGTAGTATCTGTTAGCCTTATCTGTTCACTTTAAATATCTTGCAATATTTAATTTACACACTTTATTTCTTTATTTATGTGTAATCAATCTATAGATTTCATCCTTAATTTCATAAGTTATTATGTGTTATGTTTGTTTATGGTGCTGTGCACTCTAGTTTTGAGCAATGTCTCGTTTGACGGTATAAATATATATTGTTAAATGACAATAAACCGGACTTGACAGTCTCACCAGTCTAAGCTGTCATACCAACTTCCTCAATGAACCAAGTTTCCCTAAAACTGCTTGTTTACCCTTCACACCAACAGGAACATTCTGTTCCCAGACACTTGCTGTTCCACTTTTAAACGCATCCAACTTGCTATTCATTAAGTAGCAAAGAAGATTTAGAAGAATAACGGATGGAATTGAGGCCTGAGTTATGTGATGGTATTGGGTTTGCCGGCTGTGAACTTCTAAACTCAAGCGAGGATAGTTAGACCTATCAGATATAAGTTGCCACAAATACTCTCACTAAACAGAGATAATACTGTAACTACACAATCCTCAAAGAATAGTTTATTCTTCATGGTGAGTTCAGCTGCCTTTACCCACTATTTTAGTGGTGGGTTCCCTCTCCCTGTTCAGGAGAAGATACTTGCAGCAAACAAAGTTGTTAAAGATTCTGCAGATGCTGGAAATCGAAAACAACATACATAAAATTCTGGAGGAACTCAACAGGTCAGGCAACAACCAGGGAAAATAGACAAACAGTCGATCTTTTGGGGCGAGACTCTTTTTCGGGACTGGAAAGCAGGGGGAAGATAAGAGAACACAAAGGTGGGGGAGAGGAAGAAGGATAGCTAGAAGGTGACAGGTTAAGTGAAGTGGGTAGGAAAGGAAAAGGACTGGAGACAAAGCAATTTGTTAGGAGAGGAGAATGGACCATAGGAAAAAATGAAGGAGTAAGAGCACCAGGATGAGAAGAGGTAGGAGGACAGTGGGGAATAGAAGATCAGAGGAGAGGGAAGGAATGCTTTTTTTAAACTGGAAGGAGAAATCAATATTCATGTCATCAGTTTAAAGGTTACTCAAGACAGAATATAAGGCATTGCTCCTACATGCTGAGGGTGGCCCCATGGTGGCACAAGAGGAGGGCATGAATCCGAATTTTGGGCCACTGGGAAGCTTCACTTCTGGCAGTTGGAATGGAGGTGCTCAATGAAGCAGTCCAATTTAGCATGGGTCTCACCAATGTAGAGACCGTGTCAGAGGCATATGATATTTCCCCAGATATTCTTTCAACACAAATCGTCTAAAATCATTTTGGAGACAAAGACTGCAGCTTAATTTTCACAGTTCACAATTAATACTGTAAATCCAATATAATATAAAACTCACAACCATACATGTATCAGACATTGAAGCCCTGACTAATCAAGAACCTATCAACCGCTGCTTTAAAAAAATACTCCGTGTTTTGACCTCTACAGCTGCGCCTGGCAATGAAGTCCACAGAACCATCACGCTCTCTCAAAACAAATTCCGTCACATCTGTCTAAATGGTTGTCCCTTTATTCAGAGACTGTGCCCTCTAGTACTAAACTCACACACTACAGGAAACATCCTGTCTATCTAGGCCTTTCATTTGAGATCCCTCCTCATACTTCTAAACTCTTAGTACAGGCCCAGAGCCATCAAACTCTCCTCATATGTTAAATCTTTCATTCCCAGAATCAGTGTTGTGAGCCTTCTCTGGACCATCTTCAATGGCAGCACATCTATTCTCAGATAAGTGGTGCAAAATTGCTCAAAAACTCCAAGTGCAACTTGAGCAATGCCTCATAAAGCTTGAGCATCACATCCTTGCTTTTATATTCTAGTCCGCTTGAAATTAATTCTAACCGCCAAGCGTTCCTTAGCATTGACTGAACTGGCAAATTAACCTTTCGGGAATCCTGCACGATGACTCCCATCCCCTGCTCCTCTGAATTTAAAAAAAAATTCTCCCCTTTTAGGAGATTGGTAGAAGGAATAAAGGTGTAGACAAAGTGCATGACCATACACTTCCCTACACCATGTTGCATGTGCCACTTTTTTGCCCATTCTCCCAATCTGCCCAAGTCATTCTGCACACTCTCTGCTTCCTCATTTCTACCTACCCATCCATCTATTTTGTATCGTTTGCAAACTTGACCACAAAGTCATCAGTTCCAAAATCCAAATCACTGACATATAATATGAAAAGAAGTGGTCCCACACCAACCCCTGTGGAACACCACTAGTCACCAGCAACCAAATCAGAAAATTCCAGTTTAGATGGTCTCATGGACAGTGAGCTTACAATGAGAATTATACTAATTATTAGTCTGGGACAGGCAATGGATGATGGAAGATTTAACTGAGCCAAGTACAGACATGAATTTTGATAATTTATTTCAGAGCCGGGCTTACATAGTGAATGACAGGTCTCTGTGGGAGTTGTAAAACAGAGACAAAGTGTTGACACAGGTAGAGAGGGTGGTGAAGAAGGCATTCGGTACATTTGTCTTCTTCAGTTAGATTATTGAGTACAGTACCCTGGATGTCATGTTACAGCATAGCAGTTAACACAACACTGTTACAGCTCCGGGCATTCCAGAGTCCGGAGTTCCATTTCAGTGCCATCTGTAAGGAGGGTACATTCTCCCCGTGAAAGCATGGATTTCCTCCCACACTGAAGACATATCAGTTAGGGGGTTAATTGGTAATTGTAAAATGTCTTGCGATTAGGTTAGAAGTAAATGGGTGGGTGCCTGGGTGGTGTGGCTCATTGGTCCAGAAGAGCCTGTTCTGGACTGTATCTCTAAATAAATAAATAAACTGCACAAGATGCTAGTGAGACTGCATTTGGCCAACTCTGCAGTTTTGGTCACGAGACCACGGGAAGGATGTTATTTCAGCTGCAAAGGGAGTAGAAAACATTCACAAGGATGTCACTGGGACTGGAGGGTTTGAGTTATACAGAGAGAGTGGATAGAGTGGGACTGTTTCCCTGGAGTGGAGGAGGCTGAGGGGTGCACTTATGGAATGATGAGATACATCACTAAGGTAGATTTCCCCCAGGGTAAGGAATTCCATAAGTAAATGACATAAATATATTGTGAGACAATGAAGATATAACAATTTTTTTCACACAGACGATGGTGGGTAAGTGGAATAAACTGCCAGAATGTACTGCAGAAGTGGGTATATTTACTATATTTAAAAGTCATTTTGGCAGGTATGTTGATAAGAGAGCTGGAGAGGGATATGGGATAAATTCAGGCTGGGTATAACTCAGGTTGGCTATTTGTTCTGCAGGAACGGGTTGGTCCAAAAGGCCTACTTCCATGTTACACAAATCAAAGACTATATTTAAACCAGTGAAGGACGCTCACAGTGAATGGCAGTGTCCTGGGGAGTGTTGAACAGAGAGCTCATGGGTACCTGCCTTTACCACTTCCTCTGTCCCTCATCAAAGATGCTAATTATTGTTTGTGAGAGCAACTTACCCCGCAGATCCCTTTACTGTCACTTTAACCTATGCTCTCTAGCTTTTGATACCCGTACCATGTGTAACATGGTATGTCTATTTATTGAATCTATCTCTCAATCTATTACACTTCTCATTCTCCATACATCTCATGCCAACTGTCTCCACTACAGTACAATCAAATCGAGCTTCATCACATCACTTCTGCAGTCTGGTGACAAGAGCTGTACTCAGTATTCCAAATCCAGCCTAACCATCTCATTGTACATCTAAAACTTGATGTCACAACACATGTACTCAATTTTTTGGCTGATGAAAGCCAGCAGACCGTACACCTTCTCCCCAATGCTGTCTGCCTGTGATGCCACTTTCAGGGACTGTGGAACAACACCTGAGGCATCTGCAAAGCTACTTCAATGAGCAAGGCACAGAGGGATATGGAATTAATGTAGGCAAGTGGGATTAGTGTAGGTGGGTATGACGGTCAAAACAGATGTGATAGGCCGAAGGGCCTGTTTTTGTGCTGTACAACTTTGGCTTCATGACAATCCACCATTCCCTACAGTGATATTAGCTGCCTTGGACCTCAGCTCTGAGATTATTCACTGAACCCCATGTCCTCTGAGATGATACAGGAAGCCTCAGACTACAATTGACCTCTCAGTTCTCTCTCTTAATATTATCTATTTCACTCTGAATCTTTCCTATCAATGTACCTATCTAAATACCTTTTAAGTATAATTGTATCCACGTATAACCACTTCATCTGGCAGCTTGTTCCACCTACCCACCACTCTTGCGGTGAAAATTTTTTCCTTCATGTCCCCTTTAAATCTTTCCCCTTTCTATTTAAATCTCCCCACACCTGGAAAATAGATTGATCACTCATCTTATATACTCCACATTTATACACCTACAGACTCACTTTGAAGGTCTCTACAAATCATATTATTGGTGTGATTGATTGATTTGCACAGATTGTCTTCTTTCCCATTGCTTGTTTGTCAGTCTTCGTATGTAGTTCTTCATTAGTTTTATTGTAGTTTATTGTTCTGTTCTGAACATCTGCAAGAAAATCTCCGGGTAGTAGACGGTGACAGATTCATATCTTGGTAATAAATTTTCTTTGAAATTTGAAAATTGGTGGAATTTGTGTGTAAAGGACTATCAAAGAAGATAGTGGGATATGGATCAGTTACAGATATGAGCTGAAAAGTGGCTGATGGAGCTTAATCCTGGAAAGTGTGTGAAGTTGCACTTTGGGATGTCAAATGAAAGCAAAGTATACAGTGAATGGTAAATCCCTTAATAGCAATGTGTGACAGAGGGAACAGTTCCAGGTCCATCGTTCAATGAAAGTGGTTACACTGCTGGATAAGGTACATAGCAAACTTCATTAACAGGGGTGTTGAAGACAAGAATAAGGAATTCACACTGCACCACTATAAAACAGGAGTCAGACAATTCTTGGAGTATTGTGTGCATTTCTGGGTGTGACATTATAGGAAGAATGGACACTCTGGAAAGGGTGCAGATGAGATTCACACAGTTGATTCTTTTCCACCTTTATTAGTAGCAAGCTATGAGAGAGAACCTGCCTTCTGCACTGTTACAGAGTCAGCCACAGAGGTAACTCTGCCGAAGCACAGAGATACAGAGTTTTTATATCATCTTTGTCACGGGTGCAGAAAACATTTTTTATAGCTATCCTCCACAGTCACATGCCCAGCAACAGTGATAGTCCGAGACAAAGACCACTTGATCACCTCAAACAAAAGTAAAGTTCAGACACCCAGAACAATGTGCGCAATTAGATGATTGAGAGCAAAGTATAATTAGATTACCAACTCCTGCAAGTGAGACAAGGAAACAAGTGGTACAGCTTAACGGCTAATTTCTTACATGTCAACAGAACAAAATTAACTCTATACCATCTCATTCCCTCCCTTTATCATTCCATAGTGACCTAGTGCTGAGAATGTATCAGAGAGCTTGTTCATAAAGACCTTACAGCAGGGGTTAAAGTAAGTCAGCAATACACAGAATGCTATGCTATCAGTCCAAGATCCCCCTAGTAATCAGCCTAACCACCCATTACCTATTCCCTCCAATGGGTCCTTGTCTAAAACTATCTAGTTGCTCCTGGATTTCATGGATAGCATGAGATACATTATAGGACTCATTCTTAACATGGGTACACACTTGTTGCCCACAATCACACATACTCCTCCCTGTTGTGCTAACTGGTAATCCACCACATATCGAGTCTGCTGTGCACAGACTTGTAGTTCCGTCATCTCCTGGTTGGTAACTTCCAATCCTTTCATAGTGCGGTTTCCCAGTGCCACCAGCCCACAAATGAGGCAGCTATGGGTCTTTGCGACTATGGTTCCTGCCGAACCCCCTAGAGAGAGAGTACTCATAAACCCATGGTCCAAGGAGGAGCCCAGAGTAATGGGATCTTTCCAATCTGCACAGAATGCCTTACTCACAGATCGGGCTGTCAGTCGCTGTCGAATGTGGGCCTTTTGGGTGCAGGGAACAGAAAGAGGACCGATTGTCCCGATTGCGAAGAGCAGAGGAAGGTTGGTGGTAGCCATAGTATAGGTGCTGTTGAGCAAGAATACGTATCCTTTCTTAGTTCGATAGCAAGTGTTATTATCAGTTAACATTTTATCATACCACAAATGGTTCTTGGGGTATAGGGAGGAGTATTCAAAAGTCCCTGAGCCAGCTGACACGAGTCCCATTACAATATCCACATACATACTAAACTCCCTTTGAAAGGGGCTTGCATTGCTCTTGGATACATTCGCAAGAGAATTTTCCCTTGGTTATCTTACATCAGTGATCCAAACAATGCTTCTCCAAGCAAGAAATTTCTCAGGTACCTGGGCTGTGACACAACCCCATCCTTTCCCTATGACACAGAAGGGGTAGTCCCTTGTGCTCTTGCAGCATGGGCTAGTTACCCACTCTCCCCCATCCCTTATCCCATGCAGGTCCCGAGGCACCCAGGTTCTGTTTACCACTGGCTTGATTATCTGCAGTGGAACCATTTAGATTCTCAATACACTGTCCCCATGTCCCTCTTTGAAACTTTCCCCATCTCCCTCTACATTCTGCCTCTGATTTATCCTTCACTATTAGGTCATGCTCCTTCCCAAATAGCCCTGATGGGTTAGCTACAAAAAGTGCTTCGACAGATTGTGCCAAAGGATAGCGCGCAGTATGGTTACCATGCAATTGCTTATGTGTTTGATAAAACAAGTTACCTTCCAAAGTAGTAAATTCAACATAAAGCACAGAGGTAAGTACGTAAATGATTAATCTTGGGCTGGGAGCCATCTCTTGCAGTCGCTGAGGTGTATTCAATGTTCCTTAAATTCTGCACCTGAGAATGGAGAAATTTTAAAGAGGATGTTAACTGGCGAAAATATTTCTAAAATTCCTCCCACATGATGGGAGGAATCCATGACTCAGATCCACCTGAGTCAGGGGTGTTATATTGGCATCCCAGGGTGTACTTCCTGGTCACCCATAGACAATCTCCACCGCAGATAATTTTTATAGATGCACCGTAGAAAGCATTCTTCTGGGGTGCATCACAACCTGGTATGGAAGTTTTCCTTTTCCAACTTTGGAATAAGCTGCAGAAAATTGTGAACATAGCCCAGCACATCACACAAACCAATCTTCCATCCTTGGACTCACTTTACACCACATGCTGTCAGAGCAGTGCTGCTGCCAGGATAATCAAGTTCAAGACCCACCCAGCCAACACACTTTTTGTCCCTCTTCCCTCCGGGAAAAGGTTCAGGAGCTTGAAGATTCATACGGCAAGATTCGGGAACAGCTTCTTTCCGACTGTGATAAGACTGCTGAACAGATCCTGACCAGGATCTGGGCCGTACCTTCCAAATATTTGGACCTGACTTGCACTACTTACTTTACCTTTTCTATTTTCTAATTATGATTTATAATTCAAATTTTTATTATATTTACTTCAATTTGTACTTCAGGAGCGTGAAGCGCAGAAACAAATATCACTGTGATGATTGTACGCTGTTGTATCAATTGTTTGGTGACAATAAAGTATAAGTATAAGATACCCCTGTAGCAGAGTGTGGGGTAATTCTCATGTGATATAGGGCCAAGGGAAGCACCTTTAACCAATTCAGCCCCGTTTCTGAGGTCAATTTTGTTAGCTTATTTTTTAGTGTGCCAATTGCCCTTTCCACAATACCTGCTGCTTTAGGGTGATGGGAACAATGGACCTGCTGTTCAATGTGCAAGGCCTCACACAACTCCTTGTTAATCTTTCCCACAAATTGTGGGCCATTGTCTGAACTAATCTGTCAAGGTACCACTGTTGAGGCTTTATTATTGGTAGTTGGGAAGGCTTCTATCCATCTACTAAAAGCATCTACTACAACAAGGCAATATTTATAACAGTGCATCCGTGGTAACTCAATAAAATCATGCTGAATGCATTCAAACGGCTCACCTGGCAAGGGAGTTTTCCCTGTGGAGCATCTTATCCCCTTACCCGCATTAGTCTTCTGGCAGATCAAACAGGGTTGTATTTTTGCTTTGGCAGACTCTTCCAATCTTGGGTGCCACCATGTGCGAAGTAAAATATTACTCATTCCATCCTTGCCAAGGTGGGTGTCTGCATGCAGGCAAATCAAGTAACATAGGCAGTAATGTATTAGGAATACAGATTTGCCCTGCTGGGGTATGGCAGAGGCCTGTGGACACTGAATGCACACATTGTGTGCCTTCCAGAGTCCTTTCCCTGCATCAGGGGGCGTCCCCCCATAGTTTTTGGATTGTGGCCATGTCTGGAGTGCCCGGCGCTTGGGGTGACTTAGTTGTTGCGAAGGCCAATTTCTCTGCAGTTAAAACTACAATAGTTGCCTCTTGCACAGCCTGCTTGACTACTAAGTCCACCCAATTATTTCCTTTGGTCACTGCAGAATCATCGTGTAGGTGAGCCGTGCATTTTATAATTGCCAATTTTTCAGGGAAGAGGATAGCCAGAAGGAGGTTCTTTACATAGGTAGCATTCTGAATCGGTCCACCAGAGCAGGCCAGGAGCCCATAATTGTCCAAAGTCATGGGCTACCCCAAAAGAAAGTAGGAATCCGTGTAAATGTTTGCCTCTGCTTGAGCTGGCCCCTCATTCGAGAGGCTATGGGATCGTGGAATTGGCTTGGGGAGGCACTCTGCGTAGGTCGGTTGTTGGTTGTACTTGCAGTATATGGTGGTGGTGGAAAGGAGGGGTAGATGGGGGTCATGGGTTGAACTCTCCAGTCCTCCTCCTGCTCGTTCTTGTTATCATCAAATAGCATGGGCAGACCAGACAGGTCAAGAGGTACCTCAGTTTTACCTTTGCCGGCTTTAACCTTCCTTTATCCTTTCCTTTCTTATTGGTTTTTTCCTTATTACCTTGCCTATAATTCTTCTGCTTTTGAGTGTCATAATCTTCAATGTCTCCCAAGGCTTCAGATTCCCTTCGGTAACGCATACACTAATCCCCCTCCGACATGCGTTGTGCTCCCAGCTGGTCTGCTTAGAGCTATTGGTTAATTCTTCGGCCGTTTTTCTCCAATTAGACATTAAGATCGGTGTTGCATTTCCAAATCGCCTCTTCCACTTTAAGGCATTTATCAACTTTCCAAGCTTCCCCCCAAGGCCAAATATCATTACCCAATTTCTCATTTAAGCATGCTGATAACCTACAATAGTTTTTTTCTTTTTCTGGATCATCTTTATAGAATTTAAATAACGGTGTGTTATTTGCTGACTTATCTAAGAACTGACCCATTGTTCTGTACGATTTTATATATTTGTCTCTCAAAGACTAATCGGCCACTCTTTTTTCTCTCACCCACTTCAAGTTCCTGACATTCGCATGGGGGATTTCCCTTCTTAACAACCGGTCTAAGGCCGGGTGTAGATACTCAAGATGCGGCCTCAAACTGGGACTTGAACCTGACTCTTTTTGTTTCGCAGAGGACTCGAACCCTGCTCTTTCCCTTTTGTTTAGCAGAGGACTTGAATGCGCTCTTACGCTTTTGTTTAGCAGAGGACTCGAACCTTGCTCTAACCGTGGCATTTGGGTGATCCATAATTAGGTTCTGCAGGAGTCCATTAGAGCGTCGCCCATCAGATGAATGGATTTTCTGTGCGACTGACTAGTGAGAGAGATAAAGGTGAATCTTACCTTGCGGACCCATCCGTCTCAGGTCGCCGCCGCACAGATTATTGCTGACGCCGTCTCAAGGGGATCACTCTGGACTCCTGGCTGGCTCACCAAATTGACAACGGTGATCAACCCGATGTAATGAAACAAGTACCACTGTTGATTCTTTTCCACCTTTATTAGTAGCAAGCTATGAGAGAAAACCCTCCTTCTGCACTCTCACAGAGTCAGCCACAGAGGTCTCTCTGCTGAAGCACAGAGATTCGGAGTTTTTATATCATCTTTGTCATGGGTGCAGAAAACATTTTTTAGCTACCCCCCCAGTCACATGCCCAGCAACCGTGATAGTCCGAGTCAAAGATCACTTGATCACCTCAAACAAAAGTAAAGTTCAGACACCCAGAACAATGTGCGCGATTAGATGATTGAGAGCAAAGTATAATTGGATTACCACCTCCTGCAAGTGAGACAAGGAAACCAGCGGCGTAGCTTAACGGCTAATTCCTTACATGTCAGCAGGACAAAATTAACTCTTTACCCATCTCAAAGGGACTGGAGGGATATATATTAGAAGGACATGCAGTTTGAATTGGCATTAAGGTTAACACAGTTTCATGGGCCGATCAGTAGGGCACTGAGGAGTGTGGTAGAACAGAGGAAGCTGGCAATATGGATCCATAATTTCTTGGAAATGGAGTCACTAAGGAGGGTCATAGAGACAGCTTTTAACAGAAGTTGTGATGTGATCTTGAAGTTGTATAAGACATTGGTGAGACCAAATTTGCAGTTCTAATTACCTATGAATAGAAAATATATCAATAAGACTGAAAGAGTAGACACTTGAGGACCTGAATTATAAAGAGAGGTTGAACAGGTTAGGACTTTATTCCCTGAAGTGTAGGAGATCAGGGGAGATTTGACAGAATATACACTATCATGAGGGGTATCAATAGGAAGAATGAACGCAGGCATTAAATTGTGTTGTGACAAATGAGTTTGATCTTACAGCTATTGCAGGGACATCGTGGCAGGCTGCCCAGGACTGAGAACTCAGTATTCCAGCATATTCAGTGTTCCACAACTCTGCGGACAGTCCCAAGCCCAGTTGCAAATGGAGGAGGGTTTGACCCCAACCTGTAAAAACACAGGGCTGCAAAAGCTCCAAGGAACTTAGCCCTAGGACAACATGGATCCACCAAGAAGATGGGCTACGCCAGAGGACAGTTTGAAAGACTGGTCCAGGACAGATGACTCTAGTGAGGTATCGTCAATGGTTTCTGCCTCAGTAGGGGTGATGGCCTTAACTAACTTAACTAACTATGCACCACAGAGATCAGCAAAGGGAAAGGAGGAGGATGGCCTTGTTCATCTTGTGGGTGTGAGGGGTGATATGCAGGTATGGACAGTGAACAACAAGGGAAAGGCAACTTGGGTAGGAGAAGCCTGTATAACCTCACGTGTTGCCTCTGCATGGGACAAAGCATGGAAGGTTGAAATTATCAAAGGGATAATTTTTCAATAGAGGCTTTTTCAATTAAAAAAAAATACTATTACAACTTCTTAATTTACCCGTGCTTTCCGAATATCATCTTCTTGTCAGGGTCCGGTCCAGTCCAGAATCCGCGTGCGGGTCTCGATCCAGTCCGAGTGCTCCAGACTCCAGGTCTTGCAGCTGTCCCTCCCGGCCTCTTTGAGCCTGTTAAGATCAGCCTGGATCAAGGAGGCACACCTGTGGCCAATTCGGCTCCAGGTGTTTATAAGGGGCCGTGGGACGGAGACCTCCTGCCTGCCTGCCTCATCTGAACTCTGGGATCCTCCTGCCTGCCTGGTTTGAACTCTTGGATCCAGCCCCGCCTGCATTAACCTTTACATGCTATGGCATCCCCATCCTGTCCTCCTCCTAGTACTTTAGTTTCTGCGTCCTGCGTTTGGGTCCATCCGGCCCCCGTTCCTGACACTTCTAAACATGAAATTGAATCCAATGCTGGTGTACCCTTCTGAAATTCGCTCTGATAAAATGCTTTATCCTCTCTTTTCCAATATATCATTCAACTGCTTTATTACCATTTACATAAATGGGACGTTAGTGATCTATCTACATACTACTAAAACTCTCATGCTCTGTCTGTTTGTGACCTCCAATTAGTGCAAACGGTGCATTACAGCGACACATTTTTTGGTTAAATCAACTTAAAATGTGCTAACTTACAGAATGCAGGCAAAGTTCAGGGTTATATATTTGTATAAAATTACTCATTCGCCAGAATCAACACCTGAGAGCTGATCCATCTTCATGGAAATTGGGACACAACACCACGACGCATGCGCACGGCCAGTCTCAGCAGCGACACCGAGCGCAGCAAAAAGGGCAGGGCAGCTCTATTTCAATTCTCTCAAAGGGTGCCCCAACACGTCACCCTGTTGTCTAGTACAGGTCTATAACCAGAACAATCCAATGGGGCTTTCCTAAGTTTTAGAATACGCACTACTAATACCATTTTCCCTTCCCAAGGAGGGAAGCTGGCCTAAATTCCAAATAAGATTCAAAAATGTTAGTATCTCAAGAGAGTTGATCTGTATGGTTAAACATACGACAACATTTATTATAAAGAAGAGAAAATCTGCAGATACTGGAAATACAAGCAACATACACAAAATGCCGGAGGAACTCAGCAAGCCAGGCAGCATCTATAGAAAAAAAGTACAGTTAGCCCTCCTTATCCATGAGGGATTGGTTCCGGGACCCCTCGCAGATACCAAAAACTGCGGATGCTCAAGTTCCTTATTTAACCTGTCTCAATGCGGTGGTTCTTAGGACCCAGCAGCCGAGCTGCAGTGTTTCTGTTCCCGAAAATAATCACGATCATGATTGAAAATAAAGTGGAAATAATAAAGCAATCAGAAAGAGGTGAAATGCCATCGGTCATTGGAAAAGCGTTAGGCTACAGTCGGTCAATGAGAAAGGCCCTGCCCCGATGAAAGCTACAATTATTACTAAACATCACAGCGGTTTAATTATTGGGTTTTGGGTTTTTGATCCTCCACATCAACCAGGCATGGAGGAGAGCGCGCTCGGAAGTGGTCTGTCACTGGATTGAACTCGGGAACTTCCCAAGCCCGGAGCTGAAACATACTTTGTGTTTTATGTGCAAAGAAAGGTAAAATATATACTAAGACAAACGTTCGACTAACTGACGCTAAATAATACCAGATGTACCTATTCCGACTTGCACTGTAAGAGAACTTACGAATTTTTTCCTATCCCAATCCACGGTTACCTACGCACATTCTCCTGTGTACTTTAAATCATCTCTAGATTACTTATACCTAATACAATGTAAATGCTATGTAAACTAGTTGTTATATTGCATTGTTTAGGGAATAATGACAAGAAAAAAAATGTCCGTACATGTTCGAAGAACGTGCTGGAAGAGCACGTCCGGGTTTTCTCGATTCGCACATGTGGAACTCGCGGATAAGGAGGGCCGACTGTACAGTCAATATTTCAGGCCAAAACCCTTTAGCAGGATGGATCCTTCCCTGGAGACCCCGGACCCATACTAATACAAGCCTTCTTTAATTCATACAAGGAAAACACTACTTCACTAATTATCGGGGTATTCACTTAAAACCTTATCTCTACTTAGTTTAGCCTCTTCAATTAAATTATCTTAATTATGAATTGCAGCAAATGACCAAGCCAGTAAGTCAACCCTCTCTATTTCAGTAACTACTGTTTTACTTTCTGGAATACTTGAATGTTATTAACTCTGTGAATCTTCCCCCTACCCACCCCCATTCTCTGAAACATTCTCCAAACATCTCCAAGTTTAATATCCCTTCCAATACGATCCACAATATGACCTCCACTTTCCTCACCACAGCCTGTACCCTTCTATACTTTGCAAAATTCATAAGGTCAAATGGAGAGTGATACTTCTTAACTTTCCTAAATGCCTCATTTCCCTGTCTCTGCATACTCCTCAAACCACCATGGTACAGCCTTTCTCCTATTCATGCCCTTTTTAAACAGGAATCACTACCACTGCAGTATGATGAATAATGTAACATAACCTTTTATTACACCTCTCCTTCCTCTCCAAGTCATTGATCCCTACATTTGACTGCTCACCCTCCGTCCTGAGAATACCGAGAACTCGATCTGAGATATCGCGGACCCTGGCACCAGGGAGGCAACAGACCATCCGAGATTCTCCATCACTCCCACAGAACCTCTTATCTGTCCCCCTAACAATCGAACCCCCTATCACTACTGCTCTCTTCTTTTCCCTCCTTCCTTTCTGAGCTAGTGATGCAACCACTACAATTGGTCCCTGGTAGGTCGTCCCCACCAACAGTATCCAAAACGGTATACTTATTGTTGATGGGAATGGCCGCGGGGTGCTCTACTCTTCCTGTCTATTCTCCTTCCCTCTCCTGACAGTCACCCAGCTACCTGCCTCCTGCATTTTAGGGGTGACTATCTCCCTGAAACTCCTGTCTATTTCTGCCTCTTTCTCACGAATGATCCGAAGTTCATCCAGCTCCAGCTCCCTAACTCGGTTTGTCAGGAGCTTCAGCAGGATGCACCTTTTACAGGTGTAGTCATCAGGGACAATTGAGCTGTCCCTGACTTCTGACATCCTGCAAACGGAGCACTCGACTACCCTAACTGCTGCCTCCATTACCTACTCCTAAGTTATTTAATTACAGGAACTTACCTGGCCTTACCTCTGCCAATTTTCCCATGAGCCCTTCGCTCCCCCTCTTCCTGTTGCCATGGTTTCTCGATCACACTGTCCCGAGTACCCGCTGCGCGCACTTTTATAAATTACGCTCACCTCAGCTGCTTCCCTGCAAAGAGAGTTTAGGGAGTTAGGTGCAAAGTTGAATGACAGGACCTCCAGGGTTGCAATGTCAGGATTGCTTCCCGTGCCACGTGCTAGTGAGGCGAGAAATAGGAAGATAATGCAGCTAAATACATGGCTAAGGAGATGGTGCAGGAGGGAGGGCTTCATGTTTCTGAACAATTGGGCTTCGTTCCAGGGAAGGTGGGACCTATCCCGACGGGACAGTTTGCATCTGAACTGGAAGGGGACTAATATCCTTGTGGTAGGTTAGCTAGTGCTGCTCCGGGGGTGGGGGGGGGGCAGTTTTAAACTGGATTTGCAGCAGAGGGGAACCAGAGTGTTAGAACAGATGGTGAGGTGGAGGAGGATAAAGGTCATGGGAGGACTGCTTGTGTGGACAGAAATCAAAGATTTGTATGTGATAGAAATGTTCTCAGGTGCCAAACTGAAGAGATTGGGGAAGAGATGTCTGGCTCTCAAATAGAGAAAGATAGGAGACAGGGTGTGAGGGAGGATAGGCAGGTGATAGAGGAGGGGCGCGCTCAGACCAAAGGTTTGAGATGTATCTATTTTAACGCAAGCAGTGTTGTGAGCAAAGCGGATGATTGTAAAGCATGGACCAATACTTGAAGAAATGAAGTGGTGGCCATTACAGAGACTTGGATAGCTCAGGGACAGGAATAGTTACTTCAAGTGCTGGGTTTTAGATGTTTCAGAAAGGACAGGGAGGGAGGCAAATGAGGTGGCGGCATGGCGCTGTTGATTGGAGATAGTTTCACGGCGGCAGAAAAGGTGGGCAACATGGAGGGATTGTCAATGGAGTCTCTGTGAGTGGAGATTAGGAACAGGAAGGGGTCAATAACTTTACTGGGTGTATTTTTATCGGCCGCCCAATAGTAACAGGGGTATCGAGGAGCAGATAGGGAAACAGATCCTGGAAAGGTGTAATAATAACAGAGTTGTTGTGATGGGAGATTTTAATTTCCCAAATATATATTGGCATCCCCTTGGAATAGGGGGGTTAGATGGGGTGGAATTTGTTAGGTGTGTTCAGGAAGGTTTATTGACACAATATGTAGATAAACCTACAAGTGGAGAGGCTGAAGCTGATTTGGTATTGGGAAATCAACCCGGTCATGCAGATCTCTCAGTGGGAGAGCATCTTGGAGATACTGATCATAATTCTCTCTCCTTTACCATAGCATTGGAGAAATATAGGAACAGACAAGTTAGAAAAGCATTTAATTGGAATTATGGGGAATTATGAGGCTATCAGGCAGGAAATTCGAAGCTTAAATTGGAAACAGATGTTCCCCAGGAAAAGTATGGAAGAAATGTGGCAAATGTTTCAGGGAATATTTGTGTGAAGTTCTGCATAGGTATGTTCCAATGAGACAGGGAAGTTATGGTAGAGTTCAGGAACTGTGATGTACAAAGGCTGTAATAAATCTGGTTAAGAAGAAAAACTTACAAAAGGCTCCTGCTATTCCTACAGGACCTTGAGGGAAGTTTGTGTAGAAATAGCAGGAGCTCTGACGGAGATCTTTAAGATGTCATTAGAAACAGGGATTGTGCCGGAGGATTGGCGTATTGCTGATGTGGTTCCATTGTTTAGAAAGGGTTCTGGAAGTAAGCCTAGCAATGTCAGTTTGACATCAGTGGTGGGTAAATTAATGGAAAGTATTCTTAGAGATAGTATTAATAATTATCTGGATAGACAGGATCTGATTAGGAGTAGCCAGCATGGATTTGTGCGTGGAAGATCATGTTTGACAAACCTTATTGAATTTTTTTAAGAAGTTACGAGGAATGTTGACGAGGGTAAGGCAGTGGATGTAGTAAACCCCAATACTTATGGACTTCAGCAAAGCCTTTGACAAAGTTCCACATGGAAGGTTAGTTAAGAAGGTTCAGTCGTTAGGTATTAATGCTGGAGTAATAAAATGGATTCAACAGTGGCTAGATGGGAGATGCCAGAGAGTAGTGGTGGATAATTGTTTATCGGGATGGAGGCCGGTGACTAGCGGGGTGCCTCAGGGGTCTGTTTTGGGCCCAATGTTGTTTGTAATATACATAAATGATCTGGATGATGGGGTGGTAAATTGGATTAGTAAGTATGCCGATGATACTAAGGTAGGAGGTGTTGTGGATAATGAGGTGGGTATTCAAAGCTTGCAGGGAGATTTATGCTGGTTAGAAGAATGGGCTGAACGTTGGCAGATGGAGTTTAATGCTGAGAAGTGTGAGGTTCTACATTTTGGCAGGAATAATCCAAATAGAACATACAGGGTAAATGGTAGGGCTTTGAGGAATGCAGAGGAACAGAGAGATCTAGGAATAACAGTGCATAGTTCCCTGAAGGTGGAGTCTCATGTAGATAGGGTGGTGAAGAAGGCTTTTGGAATGCTGGCTTTTATAAATCAAAGCATTGAGTACAGAAATTGGGATGTAATGTTGAAATTGTACAAGGCATTGGTAAGGCCAAATTTGGAATATTGTGTGCAGTTCTGGTCACCGAATTATAGGAAAGATATCAATAAATTAGAGAGAGTGCAGAGACGATTTACTAGGATGTTACCTGGGTTTCAGCACTTAAGTTACAGACAAAGGTTGAACAAGTTAGGTCTCTATTCAATGGAGCATAGAAGTTTGAGGGGGGATTTGATCGAGGTATTTAAAATTTTGAGAGGGATAGATAGAGTTGATGTGAATAGGCTGTTTCCATTGAGAGTAGGTGAGATTCAAACGAGAGGACATGATTTGAGAGTCAGGGGGCAGAAGTTTAAGGGAAACACGGGGGGTATTTCTTTACTCAGAGAGTGATGGCTGTGTGGAATGAGCTTCCTGTAGAAGTAGTAGAGGCCAGTTCAGTTGTGTCATTTAAGGTAAAATTGGATAGGTATATGGACAGGAAAGGAGTGGAGGGTTATGGGCTGAGTGCGGGTAGGTGGGACTAGGTGAGATTAATAGTTCGGCACGGACTAGGAGGGCCGAGATGGCCTGTTTCCGTGCTGTGGTTGTTATATGGTTATATGGTTCAGAGAGCTAGGTAATGTTAGAGATCTAGAAGAAAATAGGGCTAATAGGAAGGAGCTTAAGAAGGAAATTAGTAGAGCCACAAGTGGACATGAGAAGGCCCTGGCGGGCAGGATTAAGGAAAACCCCAAGGCGTTCTACAAGTATGTGAAGAGCAGGAGGATAAGATGTTAAAGAATAGGACGTATCAAATGTGACAGTGGGAAACTGTGTCTGGAACTGGAGGAAATAGCAGAGATACTTAATGAATACTTTACTTCAGTATTCACTATGGAAAAGGCTCTTGGTGATAATAGTGATGACTTGCAGCAGTTTGAAAAGTTTGAGCATGTTAATATTGAGAAAGAGAATGTGCTGGAGCTTTTGGAAAGCATCATGTTGGATAAGTCATCGGGCCCAGATGAGATGTACCCCAGGCTACTGTGGCAGTTGAGGGAGGAGATTGCTGAGCCTCTATCGATGTTCTTTGCATCCTCAATAAGGACAGGAGAGATTCCAGAGGATTGGAGGGCTGTGAATGTTGTTCCTTTATTCAAGAAAGGGAGTAGAGATAGACCAGGAAATTATAGACCAGTGAGTCTTACCTCAGTGGTTGTTAAGTTGATGGAGGAGATCCTGAGAGGCAGGATTTATGAACATTTGGAGAGGTATAATGATTAGGAATAGTCAACATGGCTTTGTCAAGAGCAGGAGGAGCCTTTCTAGCCTGATTGAATTTTTTGAGGATGTGACTGAACATATTGATGAAGAAAGAGCAGTAGATGTAGTGTATATGGATTTCAGCAAGGCATTTGATAAGGTACCCCAGGCAAGGCTCACTGAGAAAGTAAGGATCCAAGGGGACATTGCTTTGTGGATCAAGAACTGGCTTGCCCACAGAATGCAGAGTGGATTGTAGACGGGTCATATTCTGCGTGGAGATCAGTCACCAACGGAGGGCCTCTGGGATCTGTTCTGGGACCCTTACGATGTGTGATTTTTATAAAAGACCTGGATGAGGAAGTGGAGGGATGGGTTGGCTGATGACACTAAGGTTGGAAGTGTTGTGGATAGTGTGGAGGGCTGTCAGAAGTTACAGTGGGATATTGGTACAATGCAAAACTTGGCTGAGACGTGGCAGATGGAGTTCAACCCAGGTAAGTGTGAAGTGGTTCATTCTGGTAGGTCAAATATGATGGTAGAATATAGTATTAATGGTAAGACGCTTGGCAGCGTTGAGGGTCAAAGGGATCTTGGGGTCCGAGTCCATAGGACGCTCAAAGCAGCTGCGCAGGTTGACTCAGTGGTTAAGAAGGCATATGGTATATTGGCCTTCATCAATCTTGTAATTGAATTTAGGAGCCGAGAGGTTATATAGGACCCTGGTCAGACCCCACTTGGAGTACTGTGCTCAGTTTTGGTCGCCTCACTACAGTCAGGATGTGGAAGCCATAGAAAGGGTGCAGAGGAGATTTACAAGGATGTTGCCTGGATTCGGGAGCATGCCTTATGAGGATAGGTTGAGTGAACTCAGCCTTTTCTCCTTGGAGTAATGGAGGATGAGAGGTGACCTGATAGAGGTATATAAGATGATGAGAGGTGTTGATCATGTGAATAGTCAGAGGCTTTTTCTCAGGGCTGAAATAGTTGCCACAAGACGACACAGGTTTAAGGTGCTGGGGAATAGGTACAGAGGAAATGTCAAGGGTAAGTTTTTTTACTCAGAGAGTGGTGAGTGTGTGGAATGGGCTGCCGGCAAAGGTGGTGGAGGCAGATACAATAGGATCTTTTAGAGACTTTTGGATAGGTACACGGAGCTTGGAAAAATAGAGGGCAATCTGTAAGCCTAGTAATTCCTAGGGTAGGAATATGTTTGGCACAACCTTGTGGGCTGAAGGGCCTGTATTGTGCTGTAGGTTTTCTATGTTTCTAAAAATCCACATCATCCTCAACATTCAGTCTTGACAGACTTTCATCACATAAAACCTTAAACCTCTCCCAATTTGCTTTTCCAAATGATCACCTCTTAAAAGTTGCCTCTTGTCCCCTATAAATCCAAACCCAAGCTTATAAATATAAGAAAATGATCATTCCCCAATGTTTCATCTTCCATGACATCCCACTCACTCCAGCTAGGATGTTCAAAAGTACAGTTATATCAGTTTCAGCACTAAGATGAACATTAAATCTCCTACCCCTCCCATCATTAAGACTCACAGGATGGGAAATATCTAAAAATTCTTCTACAACCAAACCATTACAATCATTCCATGAAAAAATCCCAACACCATACACCCCTTAGTGAGCTAAAGCTACATATACTTTCCAACAAAAGTTTTCTACAAGGGTTGTAAAAACATATCACTTAATACCCCTACCTGTTGAATCAAGTACTTCTACTGTAAATGCCTTATACACTTCATTCACATCTACAACACTATATCCTATCCCTTTCCTTATAAAACTTGCAACCCCACCCCATCTACCAATTAACCCATCACACTCAATTGTAATATAATTTTGCAAAGAAAAATTTGAATGTAATAGCCAGGATACCTGAATAAATATAACATCAGCTGAGTTTGATAAATCAGAAACAAACTTCTTAACATCTTGACCATTAGAAATCAGGCTTCTTGCATTTCATTTCAATATTCTTAATCCCATTATGTATCTTCACAAGGAGACTGAAATACAGATACACCACCCATTGGAGCTTCATTTAGTTTCCCACATAATACCAGTTATAAAAAGTTACCTTCAGCAGCTTTCACAATTCTAATTTTCTCAGTATGACTCGATGTCTGAGCAACACAATTCACCACACCCATTATAAACATCACAAACTTTATTTTATTTAAAAAATATTTTTATTAAGAGAACTATGATGCCAACATTGTGTCTGACTTCACATTCTGTTCTCCGACTGGTAGTTGATCAACTTTCGGTTCAACTTTTTGCAAGCCTTCTGATTAAGACACACCTAACTGTATTTTAACTTTTTGAACTTTAGCTGGCTTCTTAAGCACTCCACATCCTCTATAAGCTCCACTATGTTCTCCACCACAAATACAAAACTTCAACTTTACGCCTTTCCTATGACATACTGTCACAACATGCACAAACCTCTGAAATTTTTAAGATCTAAGCAGAGGTGGAAGATAAGCTCAAACATTATAACTAACATACCCCAAACTAATTTTATCAGGGAGTTTCACCTCATCAAAATATATCAGTATAGATAAACTATCCATCCTGTTCACATTTTTGACTACTTGCAATCTCCTTACTCCATAACGTTGCTTCCCAACAATTAAAATTTAACTTCTATCGAAATCTCCACTGGAATACCCATTATAACACCCCTATATTTTCATTAGGCAACATAGACATTACCTTTTCGTCAAGTAAAGTCTTCAATCACTGTTTCTTATCCTTGCACACGACTAACACATTGCCTCTTCTTAACGTACGAGCACAATCTGTATTCCATATATCGATTTCAATTTTGTTGTGGATTTCAAAGGACTGATAGAAGAAGGTTGTTCCGGGTCAAATATATAAAATACATTGTTTCCTCTGTTTTCAAAATACCTCACTTGAAATCATTTCAATGATTTCCGTTTTCCAGATCTAGATTCAATTTCATTCCCACCTCCTCCCGCCAACCAGCCCTCACCCAAACCCACCATTTGCGGTTCTTTTTCCAGACCCTCTCCCCTACCTGAACCTACACTGTTTCTCAACATCCCCACACCATTCACAGGCAGCGCCACCGATCGCGCTGCAGAGCAAAAACATGACGCGGGCCGAGCCAACACCGACACTAGTGAAGAAGTTTTCTTTTGACTTTTAAGGGCGGTTGGCAGTCCAACTTAAAGTTCCATTACCAAGTCAGGAATTTTCCGCTCACGTTCCCCTTAAATATTTCACCTTTTACAGTTAACCAATGAGCTCTAGTTGAAGTCCCACCCAACCTGAGTGGAAAAAGCCTGCTCTCATTTATCTTATATATCTCCTCAGAATTTTATATTTTTCACGAATCTCCCTTCAATCTTATACGTTCCAATCAATAAACTCCTAAAATATTTAATCTCTCCTTATACCTTGGGTCTACTGCGCAGGCGTGAAGGTCATTGTTCGTTCTCAATATCGCCCATGTGTGCAGTGAACAAAAGTCCTGGGAGAATCGGTCGCAGGAAGGAACAGGGTTTATGAGCACCGGCGTCTGCACAGTTACCCTGGGACAATTGCTGTGAGCCGAAACATGCCAGGGCCTAGCACTCTGGGACACTCAGTTATTTCCATCTCTTTCAGTCCCACGATCCATATCCAGACCCCGGGAAGCTTTCTGCTGATGGACAAAGGCACGCGCGCCATTTTAGCGCATGCGTACTGCTGGGACACTGTGACAGATAGATCGGTTTCTCCTTCGTGGTGCTTTTTGGGTATAGAAGCAGTCATTTCCACCAGTTCTCTCCCTCACCCCCCCCCCCCCTCCCCAGACCGCAGGGCGTGTTTGGAAGCACAGACGGTGGAATGAAAGCGTGTGGTTCTCTCAGACACTGTCTTACTCCACCTACCTAAATCAAAGGATTTAGGTATTTTTAACTCTTGTCAAAAATATAGAGAATCGCCCCGTCAATGGAAATCGCCCCGTCTCTGAGTGCTGCATGGAAAAAAAGAACAAAATCCTTCCATAGGCTGCAATTTTTGAGAAAATCACCTTTGTTTGAGTTCTTCTTCTGGACTCTTCTGTCCGTGAGAACACCTTTTGTCCATTCTTTCCGGGTACATAAGGTACATAATGATATCAAACACCTTTGTCCTGGGTAACGAGTGACCTGCAGCTTTCACATCACAAAACTGCCACACTCCAATGAGAAATCCTGCTGCCCTTCTCTTCATATTATTGGCATTGCCACTGATTAGTTTAACAATGCTAATTACTTGTGTGTGTGCGATGGAGGGGAAGGGAGCCAGAGTAATGAGAAAGTCTCCAGGATCACTTGCTGTAACAGTGTGCTCACAAAGCTTAACATGGAGACTAAAATTGTCTCATCTGGGATATTATCCTTCACGCATTGATGGATTTTCTAATTTGTTTAGCAGTTTAGCAATGGCAAAGAATTTGTGCAGTGGAATCTCAAACAGAACAACATGTTAGTTTTGCTGTCTCTGTCCAGATATTTAATGAGTAACCAGATACAGACATCCTACTCTGCAAAAACTTATTTCGGGGAGGTTGCACCAACAATTTGCGGGAGACTCTCGGAACGTCCGGGAGAGGTGGGATGTCTGCAATAGAGCAGCTCCTGATCAGCTAGCCAGCTAGTTTAAATAACGGTAGCTATGATAATGAACGAATGACACCTGTCAAACTCACCTCAATAGGTCTTACATTTTAACTCACCATGGGCAATAGACAAGTTACTGTTGTAAACAGTGCAGCGAGCAACACTGTCATTATTTTTCACCCTTATTAGCCAGGAGTACAATTCAGTGTAGTTTGGGGTGAAGTCCGTTTTATATTTTCTTTTTTTGGAACACTCCGCCATCATGTGTTCTCGCCCTCCCTCTCCCTCTCTCTCTCACGTCAGGGAAACACTATCAATATGTGGGAGGCTCCCGGAACTTCTGGGACAGGTGGGATATCTGGCAGATATTTCCTTAGTAACGTCAATATATCTGTTATTGATCCTTGGAGATGACAAATTATTTCACCCCAGCTGGGAACATACTTTGCCTATGAAATGAAGTTTTCTTTTGTAGTTCAGTAAAATTGACTGTAACCAGGTACGGAGAACACATCAGCATTTGTTCACAAGAGACCAGCCCTTCAACTACGTTTATTGTGCAAGGGATTCACTATGTCTGGCATCTGACATGATGCATTGCCAGGGAATTCATAGAGAACTGTGGGAGGGGTTTACTCACTCATTCAGCCAGCGAGTTTAAACTGAGGGAAGGCTGTTCACCTGCTCAAACTGTGTGAAGGGATTTATTCAATAATCTGACCTACAAAAACAACAGCAATTTCACATTGGGGAGAGGTCGTTCACCTGCTCAGACTGGGAAGGAATTCACTCACTCATCCCTCTTTGTGACACACTGATAGACTGAGTTAACACTGAGGGAAAAGTTTAAATCTGCTACATGCTTGATATTTAACCATTACATAGTTGAATCCAGAGGCTTGTTCAAAAGTAACTGTTTGTGTTGAATTTTGCAATTTTTGCTGTACTCAGTTCAATACTTGGTCACTGGGCATGGGAGGAATTTCTTCTGTTGATCTGATTTCCTTATTCTGCATCTGTGACTAATAAATCAGTTCTATTTTAAATTCTGTCTCAGATACCTAGTTAATCTATAATACACCCAGTATACAGAGTGGAGTCAACTCAGCCTAGCTGTTCTCTGGCAGTGTGTCTGTTCCTCAACAGTCATTGTTAATCCACCCTTACTGTTTACCTCCCCCCTCCCCCGTGGTGCTGGGTTCCTAACAGAGGTTTCCTTTTTATTTCCTACATGAATTTCTACAGACTGAAAATGACAACCTGACTGCAGTTTTGTCCCCCATGTTCTTCATCCCTCACATTTCTTAGCTGAGGACGACTGATATTGGTGGCTAACCTTCTCCGAAACCAGCTCTTTTCATTATGGGACAGTTTCACTACTTCAAGAGTGCAGAGTCGCACACTGCTGGGTTGATAGAATACACCACGATCCACAAAAGTCTGAAAGCAGAATGGGGGACCAATAGTTGTTCAGTGAAATAGTCAGAAACCAGAGCTGTCTCAGCAGAGGTGCTGAGCTTGGGACTTCGGACAGTGGTCGGGGTAATGATGATGAGCGGGGTGTGTGGCAACGTGTGACAGAGTAGCAACATTTTGGAGCTGATTGACAGAGAAATTAAAACTAGGGTTGACTGACTGCCAACACAGTTGGCTGAGGAACTGGTGCAGCGGTTCATATTTATCAATCATTGGAATCTCTTCAGGAGAAGGTATGACTTTTACGAAAGAGATGGGTTACACCTGCTCCCAAGGGGAACTAATATCCCTGCCAGCAGGTTTACTGGAGTTGGTCAATAGGCTTTAAACTAATTTGTCAGGGGGATGGGAAATGAAGTCATCTTGCTGAGGATGAGGTGTAAAAATAGAGGCTGTGTGCAGAGAGACTGCTAGCAAGGAGGGGCTGCAGTCCACAGGCTGAGTTGCAGTGCATAAGGTGGACAAAATCGGAAGTGGTGAATACAGGACTGAAGGTGTTATATTTGAAGGCATGCAGTATATAGAATAAGGTAAACTAATTTGTAGCACATTTACACATTGGCATATATGCCATGTTGGCATCACTGAATCACGGCAAAAAGTAGCTTATAAAATGTCTAAGGATATACATTGTATCACAAAGAGAGGCAGGTAAGCAAAGGGAGTGGTGTGATCATTAGAAAGAGGTGACATTGGGCTGGAAGGGGTTGAAACATTGAGGGTAGAATTCAGGAAATACAAAGATACAACTCCCTGTATACAGACCTCAAACAGATATGGTCTGTAAATTACAATGACATATAGAAAATGCACGTAAAAAGGGCAATGTTACAATATTCATAGGTGAGTTCAATACGCAGGTAGATTGAGAAAATCAGGTTGGTATTTTCTGGAATGCCTACAAGGTTCTTTTCTTAGCAAAGCTTGTGGTTGAGTCCACTAAGGGATGAGCATTGCTGGATTTGCGCATAGTTTAAGATGGGGTTAGTGATCATAAATTGATGGAATTTTCCTCCAATATGAGGAGAACCTAAAGTCAGATGTTTCAGTATTACAGTGGAGTAAAGGAAATTACAGTACCATGAGAGACAAACAGGACAACATTGATAGGAAAAGAACACTGGCAGGGATAACAGCCCGAGCAGCAAGAGCTGGAATTTCTGGGAGAAATCTGGAAGACGTAAGATATAAATATTCCAAAGAGGAGGAATTATTTTAAAAGCAGGATGACACATCTGTGGCTGACAAGAGAAGTGAAAGCCAATGTAAGAAACAAAGGAAAGGCATCTAGTTGAGCCAAAGTTAATGGGAAGATAAAGTTTGGGAAGCTTTTAAAACCCAACAGAATGTAACTAAAAATTCATAAAGCAGGGAAAGATGGAATATGCAGGTAAGCTAGCCAATAATATTACATAGAATGTAAAAAGGTCTGTTCAGTTACAAAAATGCAAAAGAGAGCTGAGAGTAGTTATCGCACTGCTGTGAAATCATGCTGGGCAGGTAAAAATGGGGCACAAGGAAACGGTGGATGAACTGAATGAGTTTTCCTTGTGTCTTCTCTGTGGAAGGCCCTAACTAAAGGTATGCCAGAAGTTTGAGTGTGTCAGGGGGCAGATGTGTATGAAGTTGCCATTACGTGAGAGATGATTCTTGGGAAACTGAAAGGTCTGAAGGTAGGTAAGTTACTGCACCAGATGGTAAACACCTCAGTGTGCGGAAAGAGGTTATTGAAGAGATTGTGGAGGCATTCTCGTGATCATTGTAAGGAAGAAAACGGGATATGGACACGGTGTAGTTAGGAGGGATTAGTCTTCGGGTGTTTTTGATTTGCTTTTCAGCTGGTTTGGCACAACATTGTTAGCCGAATGGTCTGTTCCAGTGCTGTACTCTTCTATGTTCTATGTTAAATATTTCATACGCAATAAACTTCTTTAGACAAGTTTGTGGAAACTACGTTGATCAGCTGGAATGGCAAAACTCACTGTCAGTTCCATCAAAAAAATCAGTATCCATCTTTGGGGACCCCCCCCCCCCACCCCCACCACCACAGGATATGCTCTCATCTCACTGCTGCTAGCAGGAAGAAGATAAACAAACCTCAGGACTCACATTATCAGTTCCATGAATTATTATTATCCCTCAACTGTCAGGCTCTTGAACCAAAGAGGATAAATTCAATTAATCACTTTATGATTGAAATGTTTCCACAAACGTCTCACTTGCAAAGGCTCTTCACCTCAAGTTCTCAAGGTATATTGCTTATTTGTAGAATATTATTATTTATTTTAGTATTTGCACATTTGCTGGAATGCCCAAATTGGATATGGTTTCCCATTTACTCTATTATGGTTAGAATTCTGTTGTGCATTTATTGAATGTGCCCAGAAGAAAATGAATTATGCTTGTTGATGGTGACATATATGGACTTTAATAATAAATTTACTTTCAACTTGCCATCAGAATGTGTTCGTATTCCACGTGCATCTATATTTTCCATTTTCCTTTGTGTAATTTCAGCCACAATTCTCTCTCTGGTTGGCAAGGTTCCCAGTCCGCACTGTTACCTGAACCAAATGTGAGCGGCTTCTGTTGGTGGAGCAAGCAATTCTGATTTGTTCCTTCTAATATCTAGTATTACGTACCCCGTAACTGGGTTAACAGACCAGCAGAAATGGACTGATACATTGGAGTCCTGGAGGGACTGAAACTAAAGATGTTTATTAGTACACTAAGCAATACAGTATCAAAAGTGCCAATATACATATAAAACAGGTTAGCAATGATAAATACAGAAGTGCAGGAATAAGAATCAAAACCAAGCTCTATCAAAGTCTAGCGGGTAACTGAATTGTCATAAGAGAACATAGAGTTCAGTTCAGTTTGTATTGAGGTAGTTGTTGTTGTGTTGTAATGTTGGAGAGAGAGAGAGAGAGCGAGCAAGAGATGAGCAGCTGCAGCAGGCAAACATTCTGTCGTCTTCTTGTTCCGTTGTACCATTGGGGTCACCGATTATGACCCTTCTGTACCAGTCTAGACCGTTCTTCAGTGATGGCTTTGTCACCCAGGCAAGGGCTGGCACACACACAAGTCCCCACCGGTCTGCCTTCATTCACTGTGTTCCGGGCCAATTCTCCTGAACCGATCCTCCAGGCCCCCACCTTCCTGTGGGTGCACAACACTCTTTCAGTGTCCACTGGTGTGTCTGTTGGTGTCCCCGCAGACCAGTCTTTTATCCCCCAATGGTGGGGTACCAGCCATCCATCAACTCTATGTCCATCAAACTGGCCACTCCCTACTGTCTCCTCAGGAATGTTAACGAGCAAAGAAGTGTCCTTGTAGCAAAAGGTAAATCATCAATGAAGAAGCCATAATACATAAACCATCCTTCTCCCTCTTTCTTATCTGTAGCAGGTGCCTCTACCTCTGATCATCTCTCTCTCTCATTAGTAGCATAGTTCCAGGGGCGGGGGTCAGCTCTGGACCCCATTTCCATCTGGTTTGTTCAGCACACATAACACTAGTTAATGGGTTGGATTGGTCAAAATAAATTCGACAGGATATTCATCTCTCCCAGCGGCTAATGAAAATTCTAGGATTCCCCATGCCTTATTACCATTCTGCTGTCAGTGCTGTCTAATTAATTTGCGCTCCAAAGATTATTCTGCTTATTTCTAGGTCTTAAATCAACAGAGGAAATGCCCGATCAGAAACCTGCTCCCAAGAAGGGCACTAAGCACTGCCAAAACTATCAGTCAAGTCTGGCAAGAAAGGCAGGAGGCTGAGGAAGGAGAGTTACTCCATCTATACATACAAAGTGATGAAGCAGGTTCACCCTGACACCAGCATCTCTTCCAAAGCCATGACCATCATGAACTCGTTTGTGAACAACATTTTCGAGCGCATCGCAGGTGAAGCTTCCTAATTAGCCCTTTACAACAAGCAGTCGAACATCAGCTCCTGCGAGATCTGGACCACCGTGCACCTACTGCTGCCTGGGGAGCTGGCCAAGCATGCCATATTGGAAGCGACAAAGGCAGTGACTAAGTATACTAGCTCCAAATGAAGAGTGCTGCCAAAACAAACCAAAAACCCAAAGGCTCTTATAAGAACCACTCACTATTTCACTAGCAGAGCTGCTTCTTGAGCCAATTCAAATCCTATTCATGTTAATCAGAATATGCTGTCCACTGGTCAGTATAATCCTAATGTCTCATCCAGTTTAACTACTGTACACATGGAAACATGACCCCTCTTTCTCGTCACTTCATCTCGGTAATCACAAATTGTGTCAGTGGTGCATATTTCCTGATCCTCTTGTTTAATTGTTTTAGGGTATGTGTTTTATTAATTTCTGTCCCGTTTTTGGTAATTTCTGAATCCCATTTCAATGCCAGCCAGTTCTTTCACCAATAATTGGTGAAAACTGCAGTCATAGTTCGTTCATAACCTGATGCAATTCAAATATGCCCCAGGTGAAGCAAATAGCCAGGGAGCAATAATGGATAAAGCCATGCAGGAACATAGCTCATATTGGATAGTCCCGGGTCATCTGATCATTTCCTTCCCACCCAAAGCAGCAAATCTTGCAAACTTGATGTTCCAGTCTTTCAATATATTCTGAGTTGGATGATCATCCACACGACCACTGAAGTCTAGTCAATAATTCACAGACATCTTCAATCTTCGCAGATACTATGACATCTGATCCACTTCCCCCTGCAGAGCAGAAACACAAGACCTACCAACACAACGCAGACGGTCATGACTAACACCCAGACATTTCAAAACTGATGATCCAGCAGAGCTATATGCAACACGGCATAATCCACGGCTGTTGTAATCAGTGCATAATACGAAAGTAATCATTGACACCCAAGGATCTGGAGATTAAATTCACAATTCTTCCGGTAATGTAATAAGCTAATCAGAGAGTCGCCTTATTTGCTGAAGAACAGCGAGCAGAAAGAAAAGCGCCGATAGTAACTATCAGTTCCCCAGATAACCTGAAAAGCCACCGAAGAAGTTATTTACTAATCCGTAGCCTACAAACATATGCTTTGACTCACTAATTCGATCAACATTTATTTTACAGTAACAACGTAAGTGTTATTTCACTCAGCAGGTTGAATATTTCCAGACATTTAGCTTCCACTGTTTATATTCGTGTTCGGTCTGGGTACAAACTTCATCAGATTATGCACTGGTCCCTCTTGGCAAACTGCGGTCTAAGGCGAGTATGTAACGTGGGGGAAATAATATTTCCGTGAAAGCACAGAATTCCAGCGTCTGCAGACTTGTCCCAGTGAATCTATCATGGTCTCGGGAACTGGGGTTGGGAGGAGCAAATAAAAAGCATCAGCCATAATTGAATGGGGAGAGACTCGAGGGGCTAGATTCTACTCCTGTCTTTTGGACTCCACCAGAAATAGGACTGGAAAGCTGCATTTATTAAACCTGTTCTCAATAAAAATAATAGCCGTAGTCAGCAACGATATGCATTGACTGATTAACTTAAGAAAGAATAATTTTTCACCATCAGCCTAAATGGTCCGTTTTAAAGTTTCTGGCAATTTAACTCCAGCCAATCCAGTTTATTTTCTTGTTGGGTCCGTATATAAACGTCAGCACTGGTCTGTCTTATCAAACTGCCGGCTACGGCTAGTTTGCAAAGCGTAAAAAAAAGTTGGTTGTGTGAAAGAACCGGAATTACAGCATCGAGACCACTGCGTCCCCGTGAAACTTTCCTGAAATCGTCTAAAAATAGGGACTGGGTACTGAAGGTTAAGACTGCACTTACCAAAGCCCATTCTCGATAATAGTAGTAATTGCAAATCCCTGGTAACATTGCCACAATAAATCATTAGTACACGACAGATATGTGGGACAGGAACACGTGCTGCCGGTGAGGAAGAGGTTATATCACTGGGAATGGTGTGTCGGTGTACAAGTAGTGACAGCCCTTTCCACTGTCGGATTGGCGGCTCTTAAAAGAGCCTTTTGTTGAGCTTGGTGCCGAGGCCGAATTTAGGCGCGCTCTCCACGAATGCGGCGGGCCAGCTGGATGTCTTTGGGCATGATGGTGACTCGCTTGGCGTGGATGGCGCACAGGTTGGTGTCCTCGAAGAGCCCCACCAGGTAAGCTTCACTGGCCTCCTGCAGGGCCATGACCGCCGAGCTCTGGAAGCGCAGATCGGTCTTGAAGTCCTGAGCGATTTCTCGCACCAGGCGCTGGAAGGGAAGTTTGCGGATGAGCAGCTCGGTGGATTTCTGGTAGCGCCGGATCTCCCTCAGAGCCACAGTGCCGGGCCGGTAGCGATGAGGCTTCTTCACTCCGCCCGTGGCTGGAGCGCTCTTCCGCGCCGCTTTGGTGGCCAGCTGTTTGCGGGGAGCTTTCCCGCCAGTCGATTTCCGCGCTGTCTGCTTGGTACGGGCCATTCTCTTTCAGCAGTCCAAAGTAACCTGAAACACAGTGTCGGAACAGAAGCGGGATCCGGCTTTTAAAGAGTAGATGAAGGACCGCCCCAGCTCAGTGATTGGTTGCAAGAGAGATGTCCATTACAGGGTCTCAGCGTTCCGAATGGCTGCTTTTTTATCACCAGTTTGAAGCTGGCCAGTACTGCTGGCTGAGTGGGGGGTGCGGGAGATGGTAGGGAATATTATCTGTGACCAAATATGGAAACTGGTGATCGGGGGTCAGAATTTAGCCAATCTGACTGCAGCTTAATTTCAAATCGCCCGCCAATTCCAAGAACAAAGAAAAGAAAATCTTATTGCAATAGCGACCGCTTTTCTTATACTGTAATACAATCATGAATTAACAAATTTCAGCTACATTCAGATAGCTGAATGCTTGCATTTTTATCAAATAGCTTCTCGGAGGAAAGGATTTAAATGCATTCATTTACTAAATGGCTTTTCCTGAAAACAACCGTAAAAAGTTTTCAAAAGGACGACAGGAATCAGCACTGAAATGTCGCTGCTCAATAGCAAACCGAGTGCTGCGGTATCCTTTTATACACACGGTTCTTGACCTGCCCGCGAGCCGGAGGGAAGTAGAGACAGCGTCAGGGTAATAGAGCAGAGAGAGACCTCTATCTAACAGTTGCCTCCCGATTTTTCTACAACCGTAAATTTTCTAGCTCTTTCGTGGAACATGTGAGTGGCTCTTAGAAGAGCCGTTGGTTTCAGGTCTTTAAAAGATGCATTTTTATTTACTTTTTGGCAGCCGTCTTCCTGGCTTTCACGGATTTTGCCTTCGGTTTGGGTTTTGCCGATTTCTTGGGCGCCTTCGCCTTCGGAGCTGCGACCTTCTTGGGGCTCTTGGGCTTCTGCGCAGCCTTTTTCGCCGCCGGTTTCTTAGCTGCCGCTTTTTTAGCCGTCGGTTTCTTAACACTTTGTTTCTTGGCGGGAGATTTCTTTGCTGCTTTCTTAGACGCAGTTTTCTTGATCGCCGGCTTCTTGATCTGTGATTTCTTACCCGCTGGTTTCTTCGTTTTTTTCACGATTTTTGCGGTACTGTCCTTTTTAGCGGCCTTCAAGGAGCCGGAGGCACCTGCGCCCTTGGTGTGAACCAGGGAACCGCTTTCCAATTTCCTTTTAATGACCATCTTGATCTGACTTTTGAGCTTTTCCACATCGACACCGTTTGCGGCCAACTCCTTCTTTATCGCGACTATAGACACCCCTCGGTGACTGCGGCAATCCGCCACAATCTTGTCGATCTGTTCGCCCAGTTTGGGACCGGCTGTCTTGGTCCGGGCGGTCGTCTTCTTCTTCTTGGGAGCCTTGGTTGCAGCGGCAGGCTCCGCTGGCGGTGCAACTTCAGCAGCTGCGGTCTCGGTCATGTCGGCGACTCTGTACAAACTCTCAAAGCTCAGAACTGAGTGAGGAATGGAGCGAGAGGCGGCGGTGCAGAGCCATTTAAAGGCAGCGAGCGGACGGGGCGGAGACACCCTGTAGTCAGCTCCCGGCTACTCTGTCTCTCTGTGTTTCTTTCTCCTCAAAAACACCCCCATTCCAGTTAAAATCAGGCACCGCCATCACCCAGACCGCTCTCTGTCTGTGTCCGAGGCCGGATTATTTGTTGTAAAACAAGTGTGGTCAGTATTAAAGGAAAGGGATTTCATATAAACCAGTTTAACTGCTACTCTAATGTCGTCCTCACCCGCGACCGCCGGAATGTTCGTTGTTTTCCGACTGTAATATTGAAATTAACCAAAAATTTGTGGTTAATTCCTACTTAAGGACTGAGCTGGAGAACCGGGTCATCCTGTGGCAGGGAAATCTTTTTATTTTCCACAGGAGGGACGGCGAAATCCGGCGATGTGATCGGACTCAGAAACACAGCCGCAACGCATTTAAAATGTCACTGGTTTATCTGTTCTGTACCTTGCAATATTTAATTTACGCACTTTAGTTTGTTTATTTATGTGTAATCTATCTATAGATTTAATCGTTACTTTCATAAGTCATTTGTTGTGTGTACGGTGCTTTACACTCGAGTTCGGAGAAACATCTCGTTTGACGGTCTACACATATATATATTGTTAATGACAATAAACTTGCAGTGACTTAACTTGACAGTGAACTCAATCTGAGCCGTCGGGCTTTTTAACTCTTTATTTGACACACTGTTCAGATCTGCACAGTCACGGCCCAAACTGTGGACCTGGTGCACAGTTCTCAGTACAGGTTTTCCTCTCCATTCGCATCTCGATTTCCAGCTCAGTATCATCTCCTCTTGTTTCCCTTCCATCTTGAGCCATACCTTCCTCTTTAGTAAACTTTCAGGAGAAATATTCATTACGAAACTCACCCTCCTTTTGGGGTTCAAGATCTCGGTAGCCCCGCTGATCGCTAAGGGGACCGAAGCTCTAACACTCTTAAGACAACGGGAGAACCTCTTCGGAGATTCCGGAACCTCACCTGCCAGATCCATCTCATACTCCCTCTCTTTGCCCTCCTGGCTTCCTTCCTCAGAAGATTCTGAATCTTCTTGTAGCCAGGAAGAGCTGGTTTGATGCCAACGTCCTGAATGAGAGTATGTTTTCTGTTTTTTTTTCCCCAAACCTGAACCTCATTATCTCACATTTGCCAAGGTTCCCCAAACCTGCCAGATTACCTTTCACCCTAATAGGAACATTCTGTTTCCAGGCACTTGCCATTCTACATGCCATACATTCACTTTCTTTCTTACAGGCTCTCCAAATCGACCTTGGCTAGTAACTAATTTCCCCAAGATTACCCTGCCCCAGTTTACAAACCTAACCCGTGGAGCTGACGTACTGTCTCCTTCCCGTCACTCTCTTAAACTAACAGAGAGAATGAAGAAGTTATCAAAAATTACATGGGAACCTTGGTCAATTGTGTAAGTCAACTGAGGAATGGCTGCCTTACTGAACATTCAGGCTCAGAAAAGATTGTAGAAAGGAGGTCAGTTATCAAAGGTTTGATTCAGCTTGTGACTGTACAATGTCTGCACTCTGTTCTGTTAGGACACAATGTTTGGATTTATTGATATACAGCGCAGAAAAGGTCCCTACAGTCTCTTCAGCCATGCTGACCAGAAATCCACCAGTTTAATCCCAGCCTAATCATTGGTCATTGTAAATTGTCCCTTAACCTCCCAACCAGTAGGTCTTTGGACTGTGGGAGGAAACCAGAGCACCCAGAGAATGTACAAACTCCTCACAGGCAGCAGCAGGAATTGAACCCTGGTCGCCTGCAATTTTAAACCTTTCCTTCCTGAAACTTCCACAAAACTGGCATCACAGATGGACAGGATGGGGAAGAAAGTATTTGGTACACTGGCCTCCATCAGCAAAGATGATTAGCACAGGAGCTGGAATGTGATGATCTTTTTGTGTAAGACATTGATGAATTCACACCCAGAATATTGTGTGCAGCTTTAGTCACCCTGATTAGAGCCACATGTAATTAAGTTGCAAAGAGTGAAATGAAGATTTAGAAGAGTAACGGTGGGCATTGAAGACCTGAGAGACGTGATGGTATTGGGTTTGCTGCCTGTGAATTCCTAAGCTCAAGGAATGGGACTTTAAGTTTCATTATATATTACTAGCCATCAATATTCTCACTAAAGGGAGATAATAATGTAATGGCCCAATCTTCAAAGGCTAGTTTACTTACCTGTTCGTTCTCCATGGTCGGTTTAGCTCCCAATATCCACTATTTGAGTGGTGGGTCCCCTCTCCCTAACAAGGTGAAGATACTTCCAGCCAACAAAGTAGTTTAAAATAATAAACACAAGAAATTCTGCAGATGCTAGAAATCCAAAACAATGGACACAAAATGCTGGAGGAACTACACAGGTCAGGCAATATCCATGGAAAAGTCAAGTCAAGTCACTTTTTATAGTCATTTCAATCATAACTACTGGTGCAGTACATAGTAAAAATGAGACGTTTTTTCAGGACCATGGTGTTACATGACAGTACAAAAACTAGACTGAAATACGTAAAAAAACAACAAAGAAAAAGCTACGCTAGACTACAGACCTAACCAGGACTGCATAAAGTGCACAAAACAGTGCAGGCATTACAATAAATAATAAACAAGACAATAGGGCAGTAAGGTGTCAGTCCAGGCCAGTCCAGAAAAGAACAAACTATTGACGTTTTCAGGCTGAGACCCTTCTTCAGGACTGGCAAGGAAGGGGAAAGGCACCAAAACAAAAAAAAAAAACATGGGGGAGGGGAAGAAGGATAGCCATGTGGGTAGGAATGGTCAAGAGCAGGAGTTGAAATAATCTGATAAGACCATAAATCATAAGAGCAGTATTATGCTATTCAGCTCATCGAGTCTGCTCCTTCTGATCCCAGATCCCTCTCACCTGCCATCTCACCATATACTTTGATACTCTGACTGATCAGGAAATGGACAACTTCTGCCTTAAATATACCTATGGAAATGGTCTCCATCACAGTCTGTGGCAAGAGTTTTCCACAGATTCACTACTCTCTGGCCAAAAAATATCCTCTTTACCTCTATTCTAAAAGGTTACTCTCAATTTTGAGGCTGTGCCATTAGGTTCTGGATTGCCCCACCATGGCAAATATCCTCTCTGCATCCACCCTATCTCGACCTTTCAACACTTGGTAGGTTTCAATGAGATCCCCATACATTCTTTTACTTTGACATTTTATCATTAGTCTCCAAGTACCCTGGAACCTCATCATTAATAATAAACTCCAACACTTTTCCAACCACTGAAGGAGATTGCACCGTAGGCAAAAGGGAAGGAGGACAGGCACCAGGGGGAGAGGACAGCCAGGTGAGAAGAGATAAGAGGTCAGAGTGGGGAAGAGAAGAGGGGAGATGAAGGGTATTTTTTTTTCACCAGAAGGGAAAATCGGAATTGATGCCATCAGTTTAGAGGCTAATCAGATGGAATATAAGGGGTTGCCCCTTCACCCTGAGGGTGGCCTCATTCTGGCACAAGAAAAGACCGTGGACACAACATGTTTAATTGGGAATGAGAACTGTAAACGGAATTTTGGGACACCGGTTTATTTCACTTTTGGCAGATAGAGCGGAAGTGTTCAACAAACAGTGCCCCGATTTATGACGCGTGTCACCAAAGTTGGGGAGGCTACATTGGGAGCATTGAATACAATAGACACCCCCAGTAGATTCACAGGTGAAGTGTTGCCACACCTGGATGTCATGGTCTGGATCGGTTCCCCTTTGAATTTATTTAGGTTGCGTTATGATCCGGATCATTGACTCTTTGGTCCCTTGTAATTCTGTTTCACGTGTCCCTTGAGCTTGATAATTAAGGTGATCTACTCTCGACCCAAACCAGCAGCTTATAAGCCCCTGGCTTTAGCCATTTGGGGTGAAAGTGTTAAGAAGCCTTAATAAGTCACCGTCGCTACGACAAGCCAGAACTATCCAGCCCGCTTCAGAGTTCTAGCAATTCGTCATCCTTCACCAGCGTAGGTCAGGGCAAGGTCAATCTGCCAGGGGTGAGTTGAAGGCGGAGTCCTGACTCGACGTTCATGCCCATTATCCATGTCTACCCCTCGAAGAGTCCCGGCCCGGTGCCTGAGTGGAAGGCGGAGTGTTGGGCTTGACGTTCATGCCTGTTGTCCGTGTCTACCCCTCGAAGAGTACCGGCTCAGTGCCTGAGTGGAAGGCGGAGTCCTGGATTGACGTTCATGCCCCGTGTCTGTGTCTATCATCCAAAGAAGAAGAGTCCCAGCTCAATGCCTGATCTGAAGGAGGAGTCCTGGCTCAAGGTTCCTTGTCCTGTGTTTTGGTGTCCATGTTTCTGGCTGTGGCGATCCATGGTGTCCACGTTTCTGGCCGCAGTGAATCAAGGTCCTCGTCTACTCGGACCGCGGTCCGCGGCGGTCCCAGTCCCCAGGTTCCCACTGTCCAAGGGCTGCGGCTGTCCATATTCCCACTGTCCACAGTCCACGGCTGTCCACATTCCCACTGTCCAAGTCCAAGGGCTGCGGCTGTCCATGCTCCCACTGTCCAAATCATGGCCGTGGTGATCCCAGTTCCCAGTTTCCAAGTCCCAGGTCCACGGCGATCCAAGTCCCTAGTCCCCTAGTCCAAGGTTCATGTTCCTCTTTGTCCTCCTTGATTTCCCAATCTTCTGTGTAGCGAGTAATAAACATTATTTTATTGTACCTAAGAAAGACATGTTTGTGTCCTGCTTGTGGGTCCTCTCCCAGCACCCTTGTCCCCACTTCATGACACTGGAAGGACTCTTTGGGGTCCTGAATGGAGGTAAGGGAAGGGCTGGATGTACAGATGTAGCACTTTGGCACTTCAGGGTTAAGTGCCTGGAGGGAGGTTTGTGTGGAACGGGGTGGGGGGGTCGGAATGAATGGACAGGGGAATCAGAGGGAGCGATCCCTGCAGAATATGGAAGGGGAGGGAGGTAGTTATGTTTGGTAGTAGAAACCCTTTGGAGATGGTTGATGTTGCATTTATTTATGTAGTTTGAAGTAGTTTAAGCACAGTTTTTTTTATTTGCCGTCATAATCGCTAAAATCTAAACAAACTCTCAAAACACACTGAAAAATCAGACTATTTCTTTCTTAAACATTTCCAAATTCTCATAGAGAACTATCTTATCTTGAAAGTTGAAACATTATACTCTAAAACATTTCCTTGCCTCAAGTTTCCCATTCTCATTCTCGGGCATACATGGAAACCTCCATACATGGAAACCTCACCCCATCACTCCCTCTTCCATGCTGGCAAACTCCCACATCATTTCATCCCTTCTACGTCTCTCGCCCTTTTCATATCCTCACATTACTGTTTTTTGATTGGTAGCCTGTTTTCAGTGCTGTGTTGCAGGGATCAGTTCTGGGTCCCCTTTTGGTTGTCATATCCAGTATATTGATGATCTGTATGATCTGTATAGGTGCGTGATTAATAAGTTCATGGATGACACCATCATATACATCTCTCTGTAGCCTCACATTGTATAACCTCCTTCCCTCCCCATGACCCTCTGAAATGTCTGCTCTCCCACATCTGTGGGCCATTTGCATTGTTACTTCCCTCAGTCAGATTGAGGACCTGTGACCAGTGGTGGGCTGCGGGGATCTGTGCTCTTTTGTTTGTCACATGCATTCATGGTTTGTGTGAGAACATAAACAGCATTAGTAATGAATTTGAAAATGATACCATCAGATATAGCAGTGGAATTAGGCCATTCAACCCATTGATTCTATTCTGCCATTCCATCATGCCTGATTTATTATCTCTCAAACCCATTCTCCTGCCTGCTCCCCATAACTTTTGAAGCCCTGACAAATCAAGAACCTATCAACCTCTACTTTAAATATAACCAATTATTTGGACTCCACAACCATCTGTGGCAATGAATTCCACAGATTTACCATCCTTTTGCTGAAGAAATCCCTCCTCACCCCTGTGTCAATGGGAGTCCTCCAGTTCTGAGGTCTGACCCTCTGGTTCAAAATTCAACCGCTGCAGGAAACATGTTCTCCACATCCACTCTATCCAAGCCTTTCAATTAGATCCCTCCTCAATCTTCTAAACTTCAAGTACAGGCTCAGAACCACCAAACAGTCCTCATATTTTAACTGCTTCATTCTTAAGAGTCATTGTTGGATTTTGGACCATCTTCAATGCCAGCACATCCTTTCTTAGAAAAGGGGCCCAAAACTGTTCATAATACTTAAAAGTGTAATTTGAACAATACCTTATAAATCCTCAGCATCACATCCTTGCTCTTATATTCGTGTCCTCTTTAAATGAATAGTTAATATTGCATTTGCATTCCTTAGCAATGAATCAACTTGCAAATTAGCCTTCAGAGAATCCTGCACAAGAACTCCCAAGTTCCTTTGCTCCTCTGATTTTTTAAGTTTCTTATCATTTAGAAGGTTGTCCGCACCTTTGTTCCTTCTACCAAAGTGAATGACCATATACTTACATACACAATATTCCATCTGCCACTGCTTTGGCCAGTCTCCAAATGTTTCCCAGTCCTTCTGCAGACTCCCTGCTTCTTCATCAGCACATATCAATGCACCTTCCTTTCTTTCACCTACAGCACTGACCACAAAAACAATTCTAACATGTAAATCATTGTCATGTAATGTGAAGAGAAGTGGTCTCAATACTGACCCCTGTGGAATGAGTCACTGGCAGCCAATCAGAAAATTCCAATTTTGGTGGCATTATGAATAGCGACATTACAATGAGATTTAGACTAATTAGGGGTGTAGGATAGAATATGGAAGACGGGATTTCAATGAGCCAAGTACAAAGTGAGGAATTCTGATAATTTTTTTTGGAGCAGGGCTTTCATAGTAAATGACAGTACTCTGTGAGAATTGTAAAACAGAAACAAAGTGTTGAAATAGGTCGCAGAGTGTTGAAGAAGGCATTTGGTACATTTGCCTTCATCAGTCAGAGTACTGAGTACAGTACCTTGGATGTCATGTTATAGCGTAACAGTTAGCATGATGCTGTTAGAGCTTGGGGCATTCCTGACATCAGAGTTCCATGTCTGCGCCACCTGTAAGGTGAATACCTTCTCCCCATTCATGCATGGGTTTCCTCTGGGTGGTCCAATTTCCTCCCACACTGAAGACACATTGATTAGGAGGTTAATAGTTCATTATAAATTGCCCTGTGATTAGCCTACTGTTAAATAGGTGGGTTTGTGAGTGGTGTGGCTTGTTGGTCCGGCAGGACCTGCTCTGAATGGTATATATAAATAAATAAAGTGCACAAGATGTCAGTGAGACTGCATTTGGCCAACTGAGCCATGAGAAGGATATCACTTCAGCTACAAAGGTAGTACAAAACATTTGCAAGGATGTCACCAGGATTGGAAGGTCTGAATTACAAGGAGACTGGATGGACATCAGTAGGGTAGATTTTGATCAATATAGTAGATAAGGTAGACAATGAAAAACAGGGGTAGGATAACGTGGGTAGGAGTGGTCTCTACACCCTCAGGTGCTGCCTCTTTATGGGACAAAACAAAAGGAGAAATCATCAAAGGGAAAAAAAGAAGGGAATTGTGATTATCATAGATGAATTTAATCTCTATATGGACAAAACTAATCAAACTGTCAAGGTAGAGTGGAAAAGGAATTTGTGGACTGGTCAGGGACTCTTTCTTACATTACAAAATCTAACCAGGAAACAGGCTGCTTTAATTGTAACCTGCACAATGAGGTGAGATTAATAACAGATCTTCTGAGCAGGATCCTCAAGGGAGAAGCGTCGTGGTTTTTCATGCCCCACAAACGACCAGGAGACGCAGAAGATTCTTCAAGAAGTATTAAACTTTAATTTGCAAATCAAAGCTGAGACAATCATTGAGCTAGTCGCTGACTGCCCACCGATCTTTGGACACAGCATTTTTTTATAGCAATCTCCTGGTCTAGTTTCAGACGTACCACACGTACATTTCTAATCTACATCTTTTTGCTAACTCTCATTAACACACCATTGTCTTTTACATTCTTAAGATTTCATTCTCCTACTAAATTGGATACATGCATAGCAAATAGCAAGCTCAAAGCTGACAACATAGTTTTGGTTACACAGCAAATAATACAACTTTTATACACCAATAGAAGTCCCCCCCAGATTAGACCATCACATATCCGAGCAGAATTAGGCCACTTGGTCTATCGAGTCTGCTCTACCATTTCATCATGGTTTGTCTCAGCCTCAATCTCCTGCTTTCATCCCGTATCCATTCATGCACTGAACAATCAAGAATCTAACAACCTTTGCCTTAGATATATATACAGACTTGGCCACCACAGCTGCATCTAAGAATTCCCACTCTCTGGCTAAAGAAATTCCTCATCTATTCTCAAAGGACACCCCCTACGCCATTCTGAGGCTATGTACTGTGGTCTTCGACTCTCCCACCACAGGAAACAATCACATTCACTCTATCAAGGTCTTTCAATGAGATTTCCCTTCATTCTCCTGAATTCTAGAGAATACAGGCCTAGAGCCATCAAATGCTGTTCATGTGACAAGCCATTCAATCCTGGAATCATTTTTGTGAACATCTTTTGGTTCTGGGCATGTGTTTACCCTCAATGTCCCCAAACTAAATAAGGCCAATTACACGGGTGTAACGGCGGAGTTGTCTGAAGTGGACAGGGTAAATGGGCTCAGGGACAGATCGATAAATGAAGTGGCAGATGTTTCAGCAAACATTGACTCCAATTAGGAAGAGGGATGCGGGAGAAAGATGAACATCTGTGGTCAGCAAACGAGGTCAATGGAAATATTAAATTAAAGACTAGAGTACAGAAGGTGAAAAGAGCGGACTGAGAATCTGACAGGAACCAACGGCGAGAGACTCAAAAGCTGAAACTCGCAGGAAAACTGCGATAAGTTAAACTCAATAGTGTTCGTATTGGGGAGAAGCAAACATCCCAAAAAATAATATTTGGTTGACATTTCAACACTGTGCAATAATTTGCTACAGTCACCATCTTAAGAAAAAAACGAATAGGATGAAAGGCAAAACTTCACCAGGTCCTAATGACCTGCACTCGAGGGTTTTACTGAAAGTACCTGGAGAAAAAGTGGAGATACAAGTTGAAATTTGTCAAAGCACACTATTTTTCAGGAAGGTCGCAGTTGGACAGGAAACTTCAAATATGTCTCCATCGCTCAACAAAATTCCAGTCCCACTCCGGATCGTTGCCGGGGAAACGACGTCAGTGAAAGGGTGGATGGGAGGCACGTTGTGATGTCAGCGCATCCTGGATCAGCAAAACACAAGGTATCGCGTGACCGTGAGGCAGAAGCCCGGAGGTGGGGAAGAGGGAATTGTCAATCAGAGGAGCGTGGAAACCTTGTGAACATTATAGATAAATCACTGAACCCTTCATGAAAACAAAGAACGTCACTGAAAAAATTGTCAATGTCAATGTAAATTCACTATCAAACCACTTCTATATCACCATATATTACCTTGAGATTCTTTCCTTGCAGGCATTTACTGGAAAATAAATGCAATATCATTCTTGAAATCTATAAAAGGCACAGATTAACAAACAACTAATGCGCATGCAAATAATAAAAACAATAAATAATACTGATAACATGTGTTATAGAGAACTTGATAGTATATTGTGGGATCAGTTCAGTGAAGGTTGTCCATGCTATCTCAATAATATGACTGGTGTAGTGTAACAACTCTTCCTAAACCTGGTGATGTGGGACCAAAGGCTCCTGTATCTCCTTCTCAATGGCAGCAGCGAGAAGACAACATGGCATTGATGAGGGATGTCCTTGATCATGGATGCTGTTTTCTTATGGCAGAACGTCTTGTAACTAGGTCACTGACGGGGAGGGCTTTGCCTGTGATGATCCAGGCTGTATCCACCACTTTTCTACACTTCACCGTTCCTGAGCATTGACGTTTCCATTCCAGGCTTTCATGCACCCAGTCAGCATCCTCTCCACTGTGCTCTATAAGCATGCCAAAGTCTTTGATGACATGCCAATTACATGCAACATTCTAAATAATGCAACTGTCATGCCTTCCTTGTAATGGCACTTACATGCTCGTCACAGGAAAGATTCTATGAAGTGATAATGTCAAGGAATTTAAATTTACTGACCTCCTGCACCTCTGATCCCCTGATAATGCCTGGCTCATGAACCTCTGATTTCCACATTCTGTAGTCAACGATCAGCTCCTTGGATTTGTTGATGCTGAATGAGAAGTCGTTGGTGTGGCACCATTAAACCGAAGATTCAATCTCCCTCTTGTCTGCTAATTCGCCACTACCTTTAACTCGTCTAACCACAGTGATGTCACCAGCAAATTTAAAATGCCATAGGAGTTATACTGAGCCACAAAATCATTTGTGTAAAGCCAGTAGAACAGGGGCAAAGCACACAGCCTTGTGGTGCATCTGAGCTGATGGTGATTATGGAGGAGGTGTTGTTGACTTTGAATGCAAAGTCCTTAACTGTGGAAGGGAAACAATAATTACGAATGAGGAGTAAGGTTACATTAAAATAAGCAAAATAGAAGAATGGAAGTTAGATATTGCTTCTCAGAAATGTGAGAAAAGAGTAACAGCATAGTATTAACAGAGGTCCAACACATCCACACCGACCAAGATCATCTAAGCTGCTCCCATTTGGCCCATATCTGTCCAACCTTTCACTACCCACATACCTGTCCAAGTGTAATTTTACATTCTGTTATTGTACGAGCCTCAACCAATTCCACTGTCTGTTTGTTCCATATACCCACTACCCTCTGGGTGAAAAAGTTTCTCCCTCATGTTGTTTTAAATCTTTCCCCTCTCACATTAAACCTCTGTCCTCTAAATCTGTTCCCTATTTGCAAAAAAAATGTTTGCATTCACCATCGTGAAATCTTAAGAATGTAGAAGACAATGGTGTGTTAATGAGAGGTAGCTAATAGATGTAGATTAAAACAGGATTAAGTCAATGGGTAGAAACAATAGTGGCGGATGTACTTGTGATACGCAACTGTAGACCGATTGGATATGCTAATGCAAGTAAACCAGGAGATTGCTATAAAAAATGCTATGTGCAAGGATCGGTGGGCAATCAGCGACCAGCTCAATGACTGTTTCAGCTTTGATTTGCAAATTAAAGTTTAATACTTCTTGAAGAATCTTTTGCGTCTCCTGGTCGTTTGTGGGGCACGAAAAACCACGACGAAATTGGCGACCGTGGCAGGACCGGAAAGAGATCCGCGGAAATGAAACGGCAGATTGGGGAGGCTTCCCAGTCCTCTAGGGACCCCCACAAGGCTAACAGAATAAAGGGTGCACCCAAACAAAAGGTAAGCGCTTTTTGCGACAATTTGGACTAAGAATGCTGTTGGTTTTGGGGAGGTCTTGAGTCTCAGAAGTCTGGAACCACTGCCGAAGGGTCTCTCCGGTCCAAAGAATCTGGCAGAATTGGGGGTTAACAGGAGGCTCGGAGGATTGATCAAGAACTGCAGCGAGGGTAAGTACAAATAAGTTAATAAGAAATTAAGTTAAGAAAAATTCCACGTGGTGTTGGTAAATCCCCGTGGACACCGCTTCGTATGAAATGAAGGTCTGAACGGGCAGGGAAAGGGAAAATAGAGAAAATCGTCGTGGATACCGCCTTAAGAGATAAGGGTCTGAATAGACGAGGTGCATAGCGAAAATCCCTGTAGATACCGCTACATGTGAAACGAAGGTCTGAACGGGCAGGACAGAATAGGAAACAAGGACAGTCCAATATATAGTTTAAAGCGCTGGTAGATAGACGATAGACTAGGCATAGAATTAGAGTAAATAATATTATCCAGTAAACGAACTGTGAGTCTCTGAAATACCTTAAAAACAAAGAACATCATGACAGGTAAAGAAACGGCAGTAGAGATTCTGAGCAAAAAAGTCCCGGTAAATAAATATGAGATCACAAAAACTTCAGAAAAATGGGAAAAAAGAACAAAAAACCTGGTCACAAAATGGCCAAGAGAAGGAACGTTTGATGTAAGCTTGTGAGAAGACATGGAGGCACTAATTAAAAATTACAAACCAAAAGATAAATCTAAGAAAAGAGGGTAAAAAAGAGAACGAGAAATGGAAGTGCTAAAACTCTTCAGAACTGAGGGAGAAAGGCTGAGGAGGACAGGTAGAATATTGATGACAAGCGAGGAAGACACTGAGGTGCTGGAGAAACAGCCTGTTAGAGAGAGAGGAAGGTACAACGAGAAGCTGGCTTTAGCTCCGTACCCGGATGCGAAAGAAACAGAAAAGCCCCCTCCCTATAATGAGGAAGTAACCTCTAAGCAGTGCCTCCTGCTGACGGGAACAGTAAACATGCAGGGAGATGTACAAGTTTGGGATAATGAGGAGGAAGAAAGACAATACGAGAAGGAAAAAGTGGCGATATGGAAGGAGATACAGGCAGAAAGGATAAAGGTGGAACAGGCATAGAGAGAAATGAAAGAAGAGATTGAACGGATGAAATACTTCAGAGAGGAAAAGGAGTATGAGGAATATCAGTTATACCATAGAAATAGACAGACTAGAAAAGAGAGTGGCACATCAGGGCAGGAAGAGATGAGGCATTCAAGAGGAAGTGGAAAAAAGGTAGGAGGTGAGAATCTTGGAGAAACACAAGAGAGAAGGGAATCAAGCACGAGTAAGGATCAAGAGGAGTCCCTGCCACAGGTGGACAGACACGGACAAGAAGAAAGAGAAGGTGACACTTTGGAGGAGCAAGAATTAAGAGGAGAGAGAGAGGATGCGAGAATTTGTGGGGAAGAGATACGAGGCAGAAGCCTAGAAGAACAGAAGGAGACAGTAGGGGAGCGACTTGCAGAAGTAGCGAGAGAGCTAAATAAGTTACCTAGAGGGGATTGCCAGAGGAGATGCAAAAAATACTCCAGGGGCCAACCAAGTATTGAATCAGGACAGAAAGGAAGGACTCCACGGGGAGTCCGAGGGAAGAAGAGGACCCCGGAGAAATTTGTGTGGGAGGCAGTAAAGGCATACCATGAGACAGATGGGGAGTTAGGTGAGAAGGAGAGCCAGGACAGGTGGGAAGAAGGAGGAAGAATGATGTCGTTGTTAGTTAAAGGATCAGGGCAAGTGCAGTATATCCCTTGGGGATCCCAGGACATAGAGAGGCTGAAAACCACTCTGCCCAATCTACATGAAGGAGCAGAAAAATGGATTAGAGTCTTTGAAGAAGAAATGGTGGGACAATTATTGGCTATGGGAGATTTGAAGGCACTATTGATGAGGTTGATGGGAACCTCCAAATTTAACGAACTAATGGAAATGGCTGGCATAGCAAACTCGAACGACCCGAAAGGGGTATCCACTGGGAGACACTGAAAACCCAGCAGCCTACATAGAAAACCAGCTGAAAAGGTGGAGACTGGAGACTGAGCAAGAGGTGGAAAATAGCTTATTCATCACCACACTGTTCCGACATAGCATTTTGGATGCAATGCCTCCGCAAGTAAAATCCAAATTAGAGGAAGTGGTTGGGCTGACGTCAATGACCCCACAAGAATTTAGAGACCTCGTAGTCCATGTGGTTGAGAAATACTGGAAAGACAAATGAAGGTTGGCTGAGCAGCAGGAAGAGGTGCAAAGAATTAATACAAATGCAGCTCGAAGGACTCAAAAAGAAGGAAAAAGAGAAAAGCAAAGAGATGCTGCCAGCAACCACCGGTCCAAGTACAGCCATCGAACCGGATGAAGCACCGCTATATGGAGGAACCGATCATACTGTAAGACAAGGGCTGGAAAACCCCATGCCAATAATCAACGTCTTTGGAGGAGCATTCCCACAAATGCCCAATCAGGAACAGACTAATTTCAAACAGCCCAGACAGGACTGGAAATCCCAAGAAGGGGGACAGAGGAGCTATGGACAGAGAGTACCAGTGAGGAAACGGGGAAAGAGAGGTAAAGAGGTTGGGCTGGGGATGTAATCAGCCAGGTCACATGAGAAGAGATTGTCCGTTTACACCATGGCCTGTCATACACCAGCAGGAACCGATAAGAAGGGAACTAAGTTTAGCCAAGGACCAGCCCCCACAGGCCCAAGCAGACCTGTGAACCCCTATGCAAGGTATTAGGGGTGCCCTGAGAACTCGAGTGGGAAGGGACATTACCCAATGATAACAAGAGAGGCAGACGAGGAACCCATTGTTCAGGTTATGTTAGAAGGGCAACTGACACCAGTGATGATAGATACTGGAGCCACGTACACTTGTGTACAGCCACAGTATGCCCTTCACCTTCCCATGTCAGGAAAGTTTATTAAGACGGTAGGGTTCTCGGGGAAAACACAGTTGACACAATGCAAGGCTCCAGTGCGGTTGAGAATGGGAAATAAAGGAATTGTTTTGCCGGTGCTAGTATTTAAAAGAACTCTGATAAATTTGTTAGGCAGAGATGCCTTATTGAAACTGGAATTAAAATTAGAATGCACCAGAAATGGGTGGAGTTTGGAAAGAGCAGGGGCTCAATTGATAGTGCGGGAAGACAAGAAGGCTAATGTCTTTTGGATAGGAGACATCGCAGATCAGATTCAGGAACCCTGGGAAAAATGGAAAACGGGTGTGCAGGCTATATTACCCAGGGCTGTAATGCCCAAATCTGAGCTACATTGTACAGTGATTTCTGACGAGACTCAGAACAGGGAGTTAGAGGAGAGATGGCACCTGGAGGCATGTACACAACAGCACCTGGAAGGGGAGGCTGTGATAATTGGAAAGCAAGTGGTGGCTTTACAAGTTAAGTGGAACACCTTTTTAGAAAAATGGTACAGGATACCGGAGGCTGCGCCCCACATAATGTTGTTGGTAAACAAGGGATATCAGTCTAAAGAAGTAGGACCCTTAATTAAGTGTGCTGAAACCGTAAAAGTGTGGACGAAAATCACGCCAGAGGTGTGGTTATCAGAAGACAACAATTGCATTAAAATAATAGTAAGTGTAGATATGGTAGGGACAGTGAGAGAGGTCGAAATAACTCCCCAACCACACATGCCATTGCTGGGAAAGGAAAGAGGCCAGTAGAAAGATAGAAGGTTAGATGAGTTGCCATCTATTCTGTGGTCACAGCATGACACGGACGTAGGGAAAATAAAAACAGCTCATCCGGTGAAAATAAGGCTGAAAAGGGGAGCAATTCCATCCAGGAGACCACAATACCCTCTAAGACCAGGAGCAGAAGAGAGAATAGCATTGACAGTGCAGAGGTTGCTTGAAATAGGAGAGCTTAAAAGAACAAACAGTCCATGCAATACCCCGTTGCTGCCGGTCTTAAAAGCAGATAAATCTAAGTGGAGATTGGTGCATGATTTGCGAGCAGTAAATGATGTGGTAGAGGACTGGCCAGCGGTAGTCTCCAACCCACACATGCTTTTGACTAATGTTCCACCAGAAGTGAGTTACTTTTCAGTGATTGATTTGTGTTCGGCTTTCTTCAGCATTCCTCTAGCCGACCAGTGTCAGTATATGTTTGCATTTACTTACAGAGGTGCTCAGTATACCTATACCAGAATGCCACAAGGATTTAAACATTCACCACATGTTTTTAATCAGGTGTTGAAGGCAGACCTAGAGGGTATACCATTGGAAAGTACATTGTTACAGTATGTGGATGACCTGTTGATTTGATCCCACAGTAAGGAACAGTGTGAGCAGGACACTATAACTCTGTTAGAGAAGGTGGTGCACGGAGGACATAAAGTATCCAAAAAGAAACTGCAATTTTGCACACAGCAAGTGGAATACTTTGGCACGGTAATATCCAAGGGAGTGAAGGCGATAGCACCAGATCAGAATGAGGCAATAATTAAGGCCCCAAAACCCCAGATTGTAGGGCAGTTGATGACGTTTTTGGGAATGGCAGGGTACAGCTCAGATTGGATAGGAGAATACGCTGAGATTGTGGCACCTTTGAGAAAGATAATGAAAGAAGCAGGACATATAAATTTGAAGAATAGCTTACAGTGGAATGAAGAAGCAGAGATAGCTTTCAATACTATTAAGCAGGAATTGCAGTCAGCACCAACATTAGCTTTGCCTGACTACGAGAAGGTTTTTCATTTGTATGTATCCAACCAACAGGAGGGTTGCGTCACCCCAGTTCTAACACGAGACAGGCACAGGAAAAGCAAAGCAGCCGATAGCATACTACAGTACGAGACTAGATGAGGTGGCTCAGGGGTATCTACCCTGTTATCAGGGATTGGCGGCGCTGTACTATGCATATGAAAAAGCATCATCTGTAACCCTGGGCTATCCTGTGACTCCGTACCCACACCACAAAGTAGCAGAATTGCTGGAAAGAGGGAAAATTGTGCTGATGCCAGCCAGGATAGCAGCGTATCAGATGTTATTGACATTTCCAGACATAACTATACAGAGATGCACTACCAGTAATACAGCCGATTTTGTCCCTTTGGGTTATGAAGGAGAACCCCATGATTGTGTAGGGAAGACGATGGCATTTGCCAAATTAAGAGCAGATTTACGGTCAGAATCACAAGAGGATGCAGATAAAAAGGTTCTGTCTGTAGATGGCTCTTGTTATAGGGATTATGATGGAAATCATGCAGGATTCTCAGCAGTGCAGCAGGATCAGTCGAGCTATAATATTATTAGGATGGAGTCCTGTCCCGACAATTGTGTTCCGCCCAACTAGTGGAAATCAAAGCCCTGACAGCTGCATGTGAAATGATGGAAGGTGAAAAAATAGACATCTATACTGATTCGGCATATGCTCATGGAGTATGCCATTTGTTCGGGGCAGTGTGGAAACAGAGAGGTTTTAAAAAAAGCAGTGGAGATCCCATACAACATTGTCACCAAATCCTAGACTTAATAAAAGCCATGATGAAACCTAAAGCATTGGCTATAGTAAAATTCCAGGCACATAAAAAGGGAAATGATGTAATAACAAAGGGAAATCAAGCTGCGGACGTGGCAGCCAGAAAAGCATCTGGATGTACATCAGCTGTCATTGCCCCCCCCCCCCCCCGGGTAAGCTTAGCTCCAGACCCTGTGGTAGAGGACCTAATTGAAATGCAACGTAAGGCAACCTTGGCAGAACAAGACAATGTGGAGACGAGGGGGGACCAAGCAGAACCCGGAAGGCTTGTGGAGCATGGAAGATGGTTTGTTGCTAGCACCCACCCCTCTACTGACGATTCTGATTTCAGAAGTGCATCGGATGGACCATTGTGCAAGGGGGGAAGTGATAAAGAAAATAGAGGAGGATGGTTTTTGGTCACCTTATTTACAGGCTTCAGTGGACTTTGTCTTGTCACAGTGTGAGGTATGCACACAGAATGCAGGGTTCAGACATCAGTTATCTGACTGGTTGGAAAGTAGACTCGGAGGATGAGGAGCATGACTGACTAAAGTGGCAATAACTGTCAGTATTGTATTGTTGAGCTGTGCGCTTGTGCTGTGCTGTTTTCTTCCTTGTCTCAAGTCTCTTGTAGTGCGTGCTGCAACCAAACAATTTCCGATGCTCGTGGCAATTACTGAAGCAAGCATTGTGGAGAAAGAAACACAGAAAATGTATCGTTACAGCCTACAACACCTGCAGGATGAACAAGAGCAAAACGACAGTGTGGGAGTAGATTGTAAGGGCTTCTGAGATTTTTTTTCCCTGTCTCATACAAAGGGGCAGGTTTTTGGCTCAGCGGCCCAGGGTAACAGGGAGAGAATACTTTGAGGTCTTGGCACAGAAAATTATAGTTTAACCCGAGATTTGGGAATAAGTGCTTGAGTTTATTGGGGCTTTTGTGCATGGACTCTTAGTCTTCATTCTCTGTGTGAGACCCTATGGGTCTCAAAGGGTGGATATATTGGAGTATAAAAGTTGCTCCAAAAGTTGCATTGTTTGCTGTGTAACCAAAACTATGTAGTCAGCTTTGAACTTGCTATTTGCTATGCATGCATCCAATTTAGTAGGAGAATGAAATCTTAAGAATGTGGAAGACAATGGTGTGTTAATGAGAGGTAGCTAAGAGATGTAGATTAGAACAAGATTAAGTCAATGGGTAGAAACAAAAGTGGCGGATGTACTTGTGATACGCAACTGTAGACCGATTGGATATGCTAATACAACTAAACCAGGAGATTGCTATAAAAAAAATGCTATGTACAAGGATCGGTGGGCAATCAGCGACTAGCTCAATGACTGTCTCAGCTTTGATTTGCAAATTAATACTTCTTGAAGAATCTTCTGAGTCTCCTGGTCATTTGTGGGACATGAAAAACTACGTTATGAGCAGTTGTGAGCCCCTAATCAAAGAAAGGATGTTCTGGCATTGCAGAGGGTCCAGAGAGTTTCATAGGAATGATACCAGGAATGAATGGGTTAACATATCATGAGAATTAGATGACTCTGTGCCTGTACTCACGAGATTAGAAGAATGGTGGGGGGGAGGCGGGGGTACTAATTGAAGCCTGTTGAATATTAAAAAGCATGGTTGGAATAGCTGCGGAGAGAATGTTTCCTATAGCCCAGTATTCTAGGACCAGAGTACACAGCCCAAGACTGGAAGGAAATCCAGTTAAAATAGAGATATAGAAAAAAAACTCTTTCACCAGAGGGCGCTGTATCTGTGGAATTCATTGCTGAAGGTGGAGGAAGCCACACAGGGAACAGTGGCTACAGTCGTTTCCCAATGCACTTGCAGGTGAAGTTTTTCATATTTGGGGTCCTGAATGGAGGTGAGGGAGAAGGTGAATTATCAGACATACCATATTTCCTGCTCACTGGGATAAAGGCCAGAAGTGAGATCAGTGAAGTGGGATGAATGAACAAAGTAATCAAGGAGAGAGTGATTGCTGCAAAAATCAGAGTCTGCGGTGGAGGGAGATATCTGTTTCGTGGCAGGATCCCTATGTAGATGGCAGATGTTATGGAGAATGATGAACTGAATGCAGATGCTTGTAGGTGGTAAAGACACTCTGTCCCTGTAATGGCAGCAGATAGATGAGTAAGGGCAGATTCTGCATATCCTCCTGTGTTTATGAGTACTGTGAACAGTTTTGTTCACCCTGTTATAAGAAAGATGTTATTAAACTGGAAAGAGTGCAGAAAAATATTACTGGGATTTTGGCTGAACCTAGGGACTTGAGTTAGTAAGGAAAGGTTCTGCAGACAAGGATTTTATTCCCTGTCTGAAATAATGTCTGAAATAGACATTTTAGCAACATTTCAAAGCCACCTAGATAAATACATGGGGAGAAGAGGTTTAGAGGATTATGGGCCAAATGCAGAAGGATGGAACTTGCCCTCTGGTCAACACAGTCAGCAAAGAGATTTAAGTCCAAGGCTTTTTTTTCTTTGAGACTATGTGACACAGGAGCAGAATTAGGCTATTTGGCCCAGTGAGTCTGCTCCAGCATTTCATCATCTCTGATTTATTATCCCTTTCAACTCTATTTCCCTTTATACTTTACCCTTCTCAGCTGGGTCCCACCTTGGACTCCATGGGATCACTCTGCGCTGTCCGTCCATGTTGACCACATCAAGCACACTGTACAGAACATAGAACAGTACAGTACAGGAACAGGCTATTCAGCCCACATTCTTCGCCAGTATCCCACCTCAGTGATGTGCATCCATGCGCATTTTCAGACTAATCCCACACTCCAAGCTGACACCATCTTGTCTTACAAACTTCCATTTTCTGCTACACAGTTTAGCAGATAACAAGCAGGAATCGAATGTAACTCTTTCCATAAGCTTTATCCCTCGATCCTTCATTGATACATTATGAAAAAACAAAACACTAGATTAAATACAAGTTGCAAGATACAATGCCTATAAAATGTATTCATCCACCTTAGAAGTTTTCATGTTTTATTGTTTTACAGCATTGAATCACATGAATTTAATTGGCTTTTTGTTTTTACTCTGATCAACAGATAAAGAACTCATTCATATCAAAATGAAAACAGATCTCTACAAGGTGATCTAAATTAATTACATATATGTGAATTCTATATCAGTAGCAAATCACTCAACACAGGACAGGCGTGGTGCAGCCGCCTAAGCTTTCACTTAAGTCAATAAGATGAAATTAACTGTGCAACAAACCTACCTGATATTAGGACTGGCAAGATTGAAAAGGATCCCAGCTTGCTCCTGGGCCTGGCCAAGATGACCACTCATGGGTCAAGGCAACAGACTCTCAAGGGCACTGTCAGGGCTGACAGTCTGCCATTCTACCAATGATATGTTCTTTCAGAGATGGCATGTGGTCATAATGGGTACAGTGGGGGAGATTGAAGAGATTCTGCTTTGTCAACTAAAATACTTGAGAATTTATGCAAACGTACCATGGAGAGCATTCTGATTGAGCACTGAATCACCATCTGGTATGGGGGGTGCTATAGCACAAGAGTGAAATGAATTGCAGAAACTTGTAAAATTAGTCAGCTCTGTCAGGGGAAATAGCCTCCATTGTTTTGAAGACATCTTCAAGGAGCAGTGCCTTAGGAATGCAGTCTCCATCAGTAAGGATCCCTACCACCCAGTTCATCCCCTCTTCACACTGTTACCATCAGGAAGGAGGTACAGAAGCCTGAAGGCACACACTCAGCGATTCAGTAACAGCTTCTTTGCCTCTGTTATCTGATTTCTAAATGATATTGAACTCATGAACACTACCTCACTACTTCTTTATTTATGCTTTTGCATTTCTTATTTTAACTTAACTATTTAATAAACATATATATACTTAATATAACTCAGTTTTTTCCTCTATATTATTTCCCATGTGTTTCATTTTACTGTTGCCATAAAGGTAACAAATTTCACAGCATATGTCTGTGATATGAAATCTGATTCTGATATCTGGGAATGGTGGGCCCACAGGGAATCGATTGTTTTATAGACAGTAATAATGATATTTTAATTTGAATTTATTTAAAGTCTTGTAAATATTTGATGTTTGTATGTTGTGTACTTTTGTGTAAATAAACCTTTCTAGATTTGTTAAAATAAAAGAGCTGGGTGGGTTTTAAGCCTCAGGTTGGTCTGCGGCTTTACCCTGGTGGACTCATTGTGGCGCCAGGTAAACTGGTAGCCTGAATTTCCCGATGTGTTCACAAGTTCACACATCTGGGTAAGAGGGAATGATTAATTTTAAAAAATCCAATTGGCTATATCCCTGGACTATCTCAAGTAACAGAACACATCTTTTGACAATGTATGATGTACCTTACAGAATCCGGGAAAGCTAACATAAGAAAGAGAGGCCTGGGTCGAAGGGCATCTGCTGGTAGCTCTGGACCACGACAGTCTTTAATTTCTGCTTTCTTTCGCCTGGCCATGTGGGTTTTGGGCTGGGCCCCTTTCCTTTTTGGACTTTCTCCAATTACCTGCATGTCTCCTCACTTGCACCCATCTGTTTCTATTTTCACCGATTACCCTGTCCATTTAAACCCTGCCTGGACTCGCTTTCTCTGACAGTTCGTCCCAGCTCTGACCCATGTTGTTCTAGCCTGTCATTGTGATGGCGTCCAACCGATTTCCCCTGATTCTGTGTTTTTGGATTTTGCCTGTTCTTGGACCTGATTTTGCCTGTGCACTCTGGATCATCTGCCCTCGCCTGACTGCCTTTCCTGCGTAAGACCTCTGCCTGCCATTTCAGATTCGTGCCTGCCTCCTGTTTTTGAAATACTGTTGCCTTTGTGCTCCCTAATAAGTCCTGGTAAAAGAACATTCATTGGTCTGCATTTGAGTTCCACCGTAACCCGACAGAAACTGACAAATATCCCACTGTCAGATGGTCCTTTTGTACACTTATCAATTTACCTGATTAAGTTAATTTAATGTAAAGGTATAAGTACGTATTAGACATTATTGATATAATCTAACAATGGTTGAAGAAGTTCATTGTGGAAAGAATGATGCAGTTACAGTAGTGAAATATTTGTAGAAGGAAATAACCCCATGATTTGGGATCACCTGTAAACTATCTAACGATAACAGTCCCAATTTCACTGGTTGCTTATTTTTAAAAAGTAAGCAAAGTCTTACAGGTGGATCAACATTTTCATTGTGGCTACCATCCTCAATCAGTTGCCCTACGGAAAGGGTGAACAAAACAATTTAAGAATAAGTTTAGCGAAGTGTGTGAGGATACTGAACTAAAATGGAAGCCGGTGCTGCCTCTGGTTCTGATGACTATTCGAGCCACTGCTAATAGAACATTCATTTCTCCCCACATTAAATCACAATGAGACAGCCCCTGCACCTTCCATCTGATGTGCCCCTGGGAGTTACCAAATATCATCAACAGGTAAAGGAAGCCCAGCAACCATTAGCAGATGCTAAGTGTCATGGCATCAAGCCCAGCGACTACATGGGGGTCGGACATTTAAAAGAAAAAAATTGTTTGGAACCTCAATTTGAAGGACCATTTCAGGTTTTGCCGGTTACAGTGCAACCATCAAGCTAACAGAAAATGTGTTGTGGATTCATGTATCTCACTGTAAAAGGTGTGAATAAAATATATTAAAAACTCTGAGTCCTAATGACAATGGCTGGATTAGCCCTTGTCAATTCTGTACCATAAACACTTCCTTATGAATGGCTTACGATTATGCAAACAGGGCAAATTTCTCAAGCTGCTGGGGTTGTATGGCTGCCCAGGCACATGTAGAAATAGGTGTGCCCATTTTACCCGTGCCCTTTAATGAAACAGAGTTGAATTGTTACTTTAATCAGTCCAAACCTTCTGTCCTGGATATGTTGGTACAATTATGATGAGACTCAGAAACGTAGACCCCCTTCCTCCCCTTATTGGTACAGCCAGAATGCTATTGAGGAAGATGGGCATATAAATTTGGAAACAACGGGTGTTTCAGAGGATGGTATATATCTCTATAAAACAATGCTAACACCAGAGTAAAAGGACTTAGTGTTATCCCTGGGGAAGGTTCCCCGTGGAACCGGTAAAACAGCTCCAGAACTGATTAACATGGCATCAGCATTGGAAACGTTAGCAAATGAATGTGCATATGCTCTTGATCAAACCCAACAAGAAACATCTAAACCATTGGCAGAATTGGTGGTGGTTTTGCCCTTAATAATGGACTGTCTCCTTGCATTTGCCCTGCCAAGGTAAAACACCTCACATTTATCTGGTATAAACTCCATCTTCTACTTCTCTGCCCAAATCTGCAAATGATCTATATCGTGTTGAATTATTTGCTAGTCTTCTACACTATCCACAACTCCACCAACTTGGTAGCATCTACAAACTTACTAACCCACCCACTTATATTTTCATCCCGGTCATTTATGTACATCACAAACAGCAGAGATCCTAGCACAGATCCCTGCATAACACTATCAAAGAACTCCAGCTTGAATAAGTCCCTTCAACCTCTACCCTCTGTCTCCTATGTGCAAGCCAATTCTGAATCATTACATAGTGTTGAAATGTCATCCATCAGATTTCTATGGCATGTTTGCTGTGTCCCTACCATGAACACTGATCAGAGTATTAAGTTAATTTATATGTCTTTTCCTTGTTTGTTTTAATTTTTTTGTTTCTTCTCACTGCTTCCTGTAATATTCTCTAGCCTAATAACAACCTTTGTCTCTTTGTATGTCCTTTGATTCTATATTTACCTTGACTATTTTGGCTAGTCACAGATGGTTCATCTTTCTTCTGGATCCTTCTGCCCAATTGGGATCATAGTCTGCTGAGCCTTATGAACCAGCTGTTTAAACCCCTGCCTCTGCTCATCCACTGACCTGTCCCAGAGCCTATTTACCCCATCCACCCCAGACAACTCCACCCTCACACCCGTGTAACTGCCCTTATTTAGGTTGAGGACATTGGTTCTGGACACAGGTGTTTGTTCTCAAACTCTATCTGGAATTACTCCATAGTGCTCATTTGTTACTTGGGAATATTTCACCACAATTTATCTTATTAATCTGACCTCATCACACAGAACCACATATGAAATAGCCTGTTCTGTAACACACTACTGTAAAGAACATTCCCTAGCCACTGCACAAATTCCTCTTCCTTGTACCTTGCCAATTTGATCAGCTTCAGCAACATACAATCAAACTTCCTTTCTTACCTCCCTTTTGAGATTTCCGCATTTGTGCTTTATCTCATGAGAGGCCATACCTAAGGGTCTGGAGACCATTTCCACCTATGTCTTCTTTCTGTTGCTGTTCAATTTGTCTATACAAAAACATTTCCTAACGCTCTCCGCAGTGATATTCTCCACTCAGCACCACAAGAAGAAGAAGGCCAACCTCTTTCTTTCCCTTTTGTTGAAGATTGAATATATTGGAAGACTGAGTTCCCAGTTTCAGACAACTAACGGACTTAGATATTCTTTCAGGTGCCAGGAGGTTAGGAATGAGGAATAAAGCTTGTTGCTTCATGATTGCTTTATTAAAATTTGATCGAACAGAAACAGAACAGTGAGAAGGGTCTACTAAATTGAAGAAGACAGAGACACTAAAGATGGTACTCAGCATAAAACAGCTACTTCTATACCCAAACATAAGAAAAATCCCATTCAAATCTTCAGATCAAATAATCCAATTAAAATACATAGTCATTACTGCAGTAAAAATAACCAATGAGGAAACCTCACTTAATAAAGTACAAAGAAACTTCCAGAAATCTGCTTTGTACAGCCACTGGAGGCATATTAACTGTTATGTATATAAAGGCAGATAATTGTTAAACTTCAAAGAAAATAACAATTAAACAGTCAGTTCCAACAGACTGTCAGCACCTCCGCTCTCAATTCGCAGTGATAGTACATTTTGAAGCTCAAAGATTTCTAGGTCGGAACAGTGCCATTGAAAGTGCTTATAGGCATTGCCTCCCTACTACCAAATGCCACCAATACAGTCAATACTTTTATCAGAACTGAGTAGGAAATTTAAGAGCAAGCTCCCACAAGCAATCTACTTGAAGTCAACAGGCATTATGTGCCAGAAGTCAAAGTAAACCTGATTTTTTCCCTGTCAATCGGCTTCCACGCCCACTACTATGTTTCCCTGTTCCTCGTAATGTGCGCTTACCCCTATCACCCTCCAAATTTGGGCCTTGTGCTCACCTTTGCCTGGTTTCTGAACCTGCTCTATTGAACATCCAACTAATGCTTCCCCATTCAGTTTCCGAATGGACTTTGAACTCATAACAATACGTCATTTACTTGTTTTTGTTTCTGTTTTTTTTGCACTACTTATTGAAATTAATTAATATACATACAAACATACATACATACATACATGCATGCAAAAGTTTGTGCACCTCGGTCAAAATTTCGGTTACTGTGAACAGTTAAGTGAATAGAAGATGAACTGGTCTCCAAGAGCCATAAAGTTAAAGATGAAACCTTTAACATTTTAAGCAAGATTAGTGTATTATTTTTGTTTTGTACAATTATTGAGAGAAAAAAAGGAAAGGAGGCCATGCAAAAGTTTGGGCACCCCAAGAGATTTGAGCACTCAGATAACTTTTACCAAGTCATCGTACCTTAATTAGCTTGTTAGGGCTATAGTATGTTCACAGTCATCGTTAGGAAAGACGAAATGATGAAAATTTCAAAGCTGTATAAACACCCTCACTCTGGAAGAGTTATCAGAAGGAAACTTTCCTTCACCCTCACCACAAAATTCAGCGTCAGAAGTTTGCAAAGGAACATCTAAGCACGCCTGAAGCATTTTGGAAACAAGTCCTGTGGACTGATGAAATTAAAGTAGAAAGTTTTGGCTGCAATGAGCAAAAGTATGCTTGGAGAAAAAAGGGAACAGAATTTCATGAAAAGTACTCCTCCAACTGTTAAGCACGAGGGTGCATCGATCATGCTTTGGGTTTGTGTTGCAGACAGCGGCACGGGGAACATTTCACTGGTAGAGGAAAGAATTAATTCAATTAAACACCAGCAAATTCTGTAAACAATCATCACGCTGTCTGTAAAAAAAGAAGCTACAACAAGATAATGATCCTAAACAGACCTCAAAATCCACAATGGACTACCTCCAGATTCGCAATCTGATGGTTTTGCCAGGGCCCTCACAGTCCCCCGAGCTAAACATCATCGAAAATTTATGGATAGACTTCAAAAGAACAGTGCATGCAAAACAGCCTAAGAATCTTACACAACTAGAAGCCTTTTGCAAAGAAAAATGGACGAAAATCCCCCAAACAAGAATTGAAAGTATCTTAGCTGTCTACAGAAAGCGTTTACAAGCTGTGACATTTGCCAAAGGGGGTGTTAATAAGTACTGACCATGCAGGGTGCCCAAACGTTTGCTTCAGGCCTTTTTCCTTTTGTGTTATTTTGAAACTGCAAAAGATGGAAATAAAAAAAGTATCTTGATTAAAATATTAAAGAAATGTGTTGTTCTTAAATTTATGCCTTTTGGAAATCAGGTAATCTTTTACTTGCTTAGCGATTCTCAGTAACAGAAATTTTGACCAGGGGTACACAAATTTTTGCATGCCACTGTATATACATCTAATGTAATTTAGTTTCTTTTCTATATATTTATTTATCACGTATTTCATTGTTTTGCTGCCGCAAAGTTAACAATTTTCACGACATATACCGATGATATTAAACTTGATTCTGACATCAGTAAGCATTCCATGTGTCAACTGTCGAAATCCAATCGATTTACACATCCAGATATAAAGCACAAGAGATTCAGCAGATTCTTGAAATATAGATCAACACACACAAAATGCTGGCGGAGCTCAACAGGTCAGGTAGCATCGATGCCAAAGAATAAACAGCAGAGGCTTCAGGCTGAATGCCATCTCCAGTCACCGAACACTTAAGGGTCTCAGCATCAGACGTGCTGTTTCTTGCTCTGCATAGATACTGCCTGACCTGCTGAGTTCCTTCAGCATTTTACAGAAAAGTAGAAACACATTCAAGCACAATTTTTCAGTCAAGCAGTTTCCAAATGTTGCTGAAATGTCATCTGTCGCCATATCATACCGGTCTGATTCCCTCGCCCTGTACCCTATAAATTCTGATCCTACCATAATCTGAAGCTGCAAAGCCATTACTCGCATTATATCACCTTTGGTTTCTGACCCTCTCCATCAAAGAGTTACCCACCATTCTACTGTTATAATTTAGTGGAGAGTGGTGTATCGCAACACCCGGGCTGTGTGAGGCACAGCCCTTTGAAATCTGTGAAAATAACCCATTACATTGAAAAGAGCATTGAAGAAGTCATTTAACGGCCCATGACATTTACGCTTCATATAGGAATATTTGGGACGAAACCTTGGTGAACTCGTCTTTATCAGCAGTCCGCAGAAAGTTATGCAGCAAATTCAAGATGAACCTCTTCACAGAAAGAATAGTGGCCATTTGCAAGGAGAGCGAGAGGTGAAGAGTAGGGATGGATTTAAAACTATTGACATGAAAAGTGACCAACTGGATTCCGTGGCCTCTCCACTGCGTATTAGACTTCTGACAGAGACAGGAAGTACCCAAAACACGGGGTTTGAAATAAAACTGAATTATCTGTCATAGATCCAAAATAGCACGACAGGTTGTTTTTCAAAAGGGTGAATGCACCCTTGGGGAGATGTGGACGAATGCAGAAGATACGACAGAGCACTTAGAGGACAGACTAATTATTTTAGTAAACACGAAGTACACTGCAGATGCTGTGGTCAAATCAAATCATCCAGCGTGATGTACGTTTTAATTATTTTAGACTGTCAGGTTCAAATAGATGTCATTTCTGACATCTTTGACATGTTTGTCTTGCCTGGTTATAGCGTTTTTACAATGCAAGGTTGTTTTACGGTGACGACCGTTTACAGAAATGCGGCCGTGATCTGCTTTATGATCTTGTCCTGTCTTACTGAAAAATTGCATTCCAAAAGTCTTTTCAACTGAATTCAGACTAGGTCGTTGCATTTGTTTTCAAGAAACCGTTCTGACAGCGTTACAGAAATAAGATAGAATATACATTGATGCTTATTATTTTTCACCCACTACTTTTAATAAATACAGGCCACGAATTCCACCCATTCACAGGATCCCCCGCCCAATCTGCAGTTTTCGGCTGTCCTACAGTCCTACAGGCTGTCATACATGGCTATGACACCAATACTCGATCGTAGCCATGATTTGTCATTCTTTCAATTAGCTCTGTAAAAGGTTTCAGAATTTACCGCAATTTACCTGGCGGAAAAGATCAAACACGCGTACTCACGATGGCAGTGGTGGGATTCGAACCCACGCCTCCTTGGAGACTGGAACCTGAATCCAGCGCCTTAGACCGCTCGGCCCCACTACCACGTTTTTAACTATTATACAGTGACTTGGATTTGTTGACCATGTTAATCTTCAAAGTGTTATATCGTCAGCTAAATTTTTGAAACATTTTTCCAGACACTGTGCTTGAGGCTTCATGCATTTTCCAATTTTCTTTCCAAACCAAAGAAGACCAGAGGGAACAATGGTATAGAGCTGCCTCTTCAAATTGCTGGGTAGCAGCCAGATGTCAGTGCGAGTATGCTCAGCATACAGTACATATGGAACGCTGGCGTTAAATATTCACATTTCCTGCGGATGCAAAGAGTAAAATCACTCCCTGTCGACCTTTGCGCGTGTACTCCAATATATTGCAAGGTTTTATTTACATGAAGGAATCTCAACTTCCGTATCCTAACAGTTCAAATTGAAACACTCACATTCACAATGGTTCTCGAATATCTATACTCAACCTATTCTGGGATATTTAAAGTCGTTCTAAAAATCACCACCACAAGCCACCGTTCTGACTGAAACAGATTTTATGAAGTTGTTTTATGATTACATAGTATTGACTTGCAATTGCACCGCACCAGATACTGTTCCGCCAGCACTCTTCTGCCGGTCGTCCAATTCCGGGTTTTTAATTTAAGAAACATCTTCAAACAGTGTTTATGCGGGGTGAGATACCAGGTGAACTGGGCACTTGAGTGATTGTGAAACGACAAATTCCAGGTTGTTTCCTGAACCACAGGAAATGCAAACATCTGTGCACATCAGCAGCTTGTAGATTACTCAGCCTTGACATTCAATTACGTCATTGCTGATCAGATTGTCTCCCCAGGTCCTCCCTTCCACCGATCTTGTCAATATGTCGCTTTCTTTTTGTTAATAATTTATTTCCTGTCTTGTGCATAATGGAGGACACTGTCATTTTTTTTTTCTCTCTGACGATGTGCTGAGAGAAATGCGATCATCTGATTGGCGTGTTGAGTGAATGACACGATCACTTCAAACCAGGTCTTGGGTTGTTAGATTCTCCATTATCACACGGCGTTATCAGCCACTCGAATTCTGACCGTGTTTATAATTGTAACGAGTGCGGAGAAAATACCGTCTCTGGAACCAGAAATAATTTTACTCATACTTGATCACTCGTCAGTAAAAGGCCAACATGCTTGTCTTTGCGCCACAGAGCCCACAGGCACAGACTTGCGTGCAGAAAGATAAACTTACTGAAGAGAAATCAGCATTTTATGTCATATGAATTGGCCTGTCTTTCGCTGTCACAATGGCTTTCCGTAGCTCGTGCCGAGACCTCTTTCAAAGTTCGCAGAGGGATCTGGACCAACTGAAAAAAAATGGGCCAAAAAATGGCAGAAGGAAGCTAATGCAGACAAGTGTGAGGTTTGGCATTCTGGAAGGACAAATCAAGGTAGGACATACACAGCAAATGGCAGGGCACTGAGGAGTGCGGAGGAACAAAGGGACCTGGGAGTTCAGATACATAATTGTAAAGAAGATTTTCGACATCCTGGCATTCATAAATCTAAGTATTGAGTATAGGAGTTGGGATGTTATAGTGAGGTTGTATATGACATTGGTGAGGCTAAATTTGGAGTATTGTGTGCATTTCTGGTCACCTAACTATAGGAAGGATATCAATAAGATTGAAAGAGTGCAGAGAAGATCTACTGCGATGTCGCCGGGAGTTACAGGGAAATATTGAACAGATTAGGACCTTATTCCTTGAAGCGTAGACGAATGAGGAGGACTTTAATAGAGGTAGACAAAAGTATGAGGGGTATAGAGAGAGTAAATGTGAGTAGGCGCTTTGCACTTAGATTAGGACAGATAAATACAAGAGGACATGGCTTTAGGGTGAAAGGGGAAAGGTTTAGGGGGAACATTAGGGGGAACTTCTTCACTCAGAGTGGTGGGAGTGTAGAACTGGGTGCAAGTCAATGGGACTATCGGAATAAAGTTTCGGTGCATACTAGAATGACCGAATGTCAGGTTTTCTGTGCTGTAGTATTCTATGGTTCTATGCCTGTTGATAAATTAACATTTGTCACTGTCATGGCAGATGTGGTAAATTGGATAGCACAAACTAAAAATTCGACAGAAAAATAATAACATCATATGAAAAGCTGCAAAGAATCGTCTGGAGATAAAATATTTAATTTTAGAGGGAAGGGTAAATAATATCCAGCCTGCAAAGATGTGTTGTTTATGGTCAGAGAAGCGTTAACATTATTTTTTCTTCCTTTACTTTTTTTTCCCTTTTTCCTACTATGTTCCTTTTTTGAACCTTTCAAAGGATCGTGAAAAGTTTCCTAATAATCAAGGGATTTTAATGGTCCTAGTGCTAAGTGGGGCTATAGTAACACATAGAACCATTGAAAAATAAAAAAAAAACTACAGCAGAATATAGGCCTTTCAGTCCATAAAATTGTGCTGAACATGTCCCTACCTTAGAAATTATTAGGGTTACCCATAGCCCTCTACTTTTTCTAAGCTCCATGTACCTATCCAAAAGTCTCTTAAAAGACCCTATCGTATCTCCCTCCACTACCGTTGCCGGCAGCCCATTCCACGCGCTCACGACTCTCCGCATAAAAAAAACTTACCCCTGACATCTCCTCTGTACCTGCTCCCCAGCACCTTAATCCTGTGCCCTCTTGTGGCAGCCATTTCAATCCTGGGAAAAAGTCTTTGACTACCCACACAATCAATGCCTTTCATCATCTTATACACCTCTGTCAGGTCACCTCTCATCCTCCGTCGCTCCAAGGAGAAAAGGCCTAGTTCACTCAACCTGTTTTCATAAGGCATGTTCCCCAATCAAGGCAACATCCTCATAAATCTCCTCTGCACCCTTTCTATGGTTTCCACATCCATCCTGTACTGAGGCGACCAGAACTGAGCAGAGTACTCCAATTGGGTTGTGACCAAGGTCCTATAGAGCTTCAACATTACCTCTCGGCTCCTAAATTCAATTCCACGATTACTAATGTAGCACAAATGTGAACTGGACGGTGGTGGAAAACTTTCTGGAAGAAAATAATTCGGCGTGTTTGTATGATACTGTATATCTCGGTACTGTACCTCACGTTGGTCAGTCAACCCCCAATAAACATTACTAAATGAAGAAGAACCGCAAGCAACAGCTCGTGCAATCTAAAGCGCCGATTTGAGAATGTCCTTCCAATCAGATAAATTAATTGGAGGTTTATGAGGAAAATGGAAATCCCCGCAACCGTAAGCAGTGGCACAAGGCAAGGAATCCCGAGTACTGCGGCCAAAGTGCAGGAAGTGACACTGAGCTTCTGAGGTTGTTAGACTGAAAACTGTTCCCACAGGATCTTTCCCGGAACAGCGCGGGTGATGCAGAGTATCGGCTTCGCGTCGCCCTCCATACGAGGGGAAGGCCACGCGACATTTTCAGATCAGACCGAAATTGTTGCTGAGTGAAAGAACGGAGAGCGCAGGAAAGATTGTTTTCCATAAATTTCAGGTTTCTCCTCAGGATGTTTACCTTTTCACTAAAGTCTGCGCTTGTGGGCTCTGTAGCGCATCGGCTAGCGTGTTGGCCTTCTACTGACGAGTGATCAAATACAAGTAAAAATGTTTTTGTTTCCAGAGAAGGTATTTTTCTGCACTCGTTACAGTGAGAAGCACAGTCAGAATTCGAGTTGCTGATGGAGTTACGTGATGGTGGAGAATCTAAAAATCCAATATATGGTTTGAAGTAATCGAGTCATTCACTCAAAACGCCAATCAGATGATCGCATTTCTCCCAGCGCATCGTCAACCGCGGTATTGGTCAGGAAAAATGCGGAGGAGACAGAGTCCTGGATTATCATAAGACGGGAATTAAATTATTATCAAAAAGTCACATGTTAACAAGATCGATGGAAGTGAGTAGTTGGGCAGACAATCTGATCAGCCATGACGTAATTGAATGTCAGAGCTGGGTAGATTGAATGTAAGTTGAATGTCCTGCTGCTTTTCTGTGGTTCAGGAAAAAAACCTGGAATTTGACGCCTCACAAACTCACGTGCACAATTTATCTTGTGACTACTTCCGCCATAAACACTATTTGAGGATGGTAATTCCAAATTTAAAAAAAAACTTTCATTTGGAGGGCAAGCCAGCAGAAATGCAAGACAATACTATTTAATCATAAAACAACTTCATAAAATCTGTTTCAGCTCATATTAGAGACTTGAGTTTGTATTTTGGAACGGCTTTAAATACTCTGGAAAGGGTTGAGTACGGATATTAGAGAACCGTTGTCAATATGAGCGTTTTAGTGTGAAATGTTAAGATGCGGAAGCTGGGATTATTCATATGAATAAAAAGCTTGCAACATCATAGTGTACACGTGCAAAGGGCGTTGAATGTAACAAGTTAGGTCGACAGAGAGTGATTTTATTCTTTGCATCTGCTGGAAATGTGAATATTTAACCTTGATGTTCCATGTGTAAACTGAAAATACTCGAACTGAAATCTGAAGTACCCTTCTCTGTGGCCTGCTTTGCGCTTGAAAAATGGAAAATACAAGAAGCACAATGTGTGGAAGAATGTTTCAAAGCTTTAGCTAACGATATAACACTTTGAAGATTAACGTGGTCAACAAATACACCTCACTGTGTAATACTTAAAAAGCGTGGTAGTGTGGTCGAGCGGTCTAAGGCGCTGGATTAAGGCTCCAGTCTCCAAGGACGCAAGGGTTCGAATCCCACCACTGCCACTGTTAGTTCTTCTCCACAAGGATTTTGGTTTAGGAATTGAATTCCTAACTTTACAGAATATTCAAAATATTCAAGTATTGGTGTCAAGGGCAAGAATATGAGACTGTGACACTCCAGATTGGGCGGGATGCTTGCTGTTCGTGGCTTCTGTTTATCGAACATAGCGGATGTGAAAGTATTTATCATATATTCATAAATGCATTGTAAGCGTTAACATCATTTAATTAATGCATTAATGCAATCTGTCGGGTTTCTTCAAACATACAGCGAACTATTCGGAGTTCAATAGGAAAGATTTTTGAAACAGTGTGAAATCGTTTCTCAGATCATAAAGCAGATCACGGCCGCCCTTTGTAAGCCTCACACTGTAAAAAGGTACTCAATTAAAAGGAGAATAAGCAATCGGACATGTAATCTATTGAACCGTCGTCCTGTCTTTTGCTCCGCAGACACCACCAGGTTATACACTGTATTATTGTTCCATTCGTGCTCGTGTAAAGTTCTGCTCGGTAAAGTGTAATGCTTTCCAGCCTTCATCACATGGCAATTCGCCCCATAACATAAAGGTTCCGCTGGGAGTTGAACCCAGGATCTCCTGTTTACTAGACAGGCGCTTTGACCAGTTAAGCCACGGAACCCTCGCGTTATCCAACAACTGTAATAAGGACAGTTCACTTGCATGAAATTCTTCTCTTTGTCTGCTAGCGAGGGAGATGTTTCGGATTTCTACTGTCAAGATGAGGTAAAACAATGTAAACCGTATTGACAGACTCATCCCAAAATAGTCTACATGCATAATATAGGTTCTTACTGTCACGCAGCTCAATCGTTTTCAGAACATTGCTTCAATTCACAGTTGGGACGCTGTGGCAAATCCAGCAGCCCCCGAAACCTCACAAGTGCGGAAGGACTGTCACCACTGAAACAGATTGTGTGCAATCTGTGATTGTGTGCTGATGGTTTGGGGAGTTTGGAGAAATCCGCTACTTTGAGGATTCTTTAAGTATTTTTGTCAATAGGCTGAAGGAATAAAATTGCGCAGCCAGAGTTGCTGATAATAGGTGATAATGTGTGCAAGGAGAGTGGCAATATGCAGGGAATAGGGAAATGCGTTAGGCGGCAGATGGGTTATAACGAGCACCATATGAGAAACGCGTAGCATTACTCAATAGGGTGAAAATAGAATGGCAAGACATCTCAGGGCAGATATATAGGAACACATCTTTCGGTGATATTAGTGAGTGTCAGAGAAAAAAAATTCTGTATTTGTCAGAGGTACCGTACGCACGTGCATGACAATAACCGGGTAAAGTCCTGATGCCTGTACGGCGACTTAAACCGCCAGATGCTGGGATCTACTCACATTGTGCCCGCTAGGACCATGTCAAAAGCCTTTCTAATGTCCATGTAGACAACATCTGCTATCTTTCTTTCATAAAAAAAAACTCTATACGATTGGTTAGGTATGACCTGCCATAGACGAAACTATGTTGAGTAGCCCCAGTCAGGCCCTGTCTATCTAAATAGATATATTTCCAGCACCAAAACATCTACCATCACTGACATCAGGCTCACCGGACTATAATTTCTCCACTTTTCTTAAAGCAATGGAACAACATTACCTGTCATCCAATCCCAAGGCATTTCACCTGTGGCTGAGGTATGATTTAAGTATCTCTGCTGGGGATTTTTCAATTTCTGCACCAGCTTCCAAAATGGTCCAAGGAGGTATTTTGTCTGGCCGTGGTGATTTATCCCCACTAATATTCTTCGATACAGCAAGAACATCCTCCTCTGTAATTTGCCTCTGGTGCAAACCACACTGATGTTTTCATCCCTTCTATAGACTCTGTGTCTATCTCCTGAGAGAATAAAGGAGCAAAAAGTCCTAGAAAGTGTCCACCCACCTCTCACACCTCTATGATCAGCCCACGCTGATCTTCAAGTGGTCTAATTCTATACCTCACTATCCTTTTTCTCTTAATATATCTGTATAAGCCCTCGGGATTCTCAAAGTTTCAAAGATAAAAGTACATTTATCATGTAAGTATGTACACAGAATACAACTCTGAGATGTATCTTCCCGCAGGCAGTCATGAAAAAAAATCACAGTGGAACCTATTCAAAAAAAAAAACAAACACCGAACGCGCGAAATAAAAGAACAAATCGGGCAAACGGCACATAGCACGCAAAATCTTAACCATCAAACCAAGGAGTACTTGAAACGGTCTAGGAAGGTTCAGTTTAATTCTGTTCAGTTCTTTTCGGTGTTGTATAGTTTGTTGATTGCAGGCTGCAGAGCCAGTCAGCGTCAGAGCGCTCTGATCAAAGTTGCAAACAATAGCTATACAAAGGAGAAACCCATGTAACATCAGTCAGAGTTTGTCCAATCCACAAGCTATACTGATCAAACCTTGTCCAATACTCAGGGCTCTTACAGCTTCCCCGGCAGCAGCGACCAAAAGGGAGGATACCGGTTAAATGCAGACTTGCTTCTGCTCTCATCCTCGTCGATTTCAGTCCTGCTCGACGATTTAATGGCGAGATCGGCAAATAATGAAGCCGACCTTAAGTTTGTGCTCTGTCATTAGGCTGCACATTCTGTTCTTTCCTACCTTACCACAATGTCCTAGAATATGAATGATCAGCTTTCTGGGACTTATTCATCTTAATGCACTCTCCTCTGAAAGGCGGCATCCTACACAGACTCCTGCTGAACGGCCTTTCTCCAGTGTGAATTTGTTGGTGCGCCAAGAGTTCGGATGCCTGAGTGAATCCCTAATTGACTGGAACATACAAGTAAGGAAATTCGAGATCCAATTGCACAAAGGGATATTGAGGCCCAGGTCTTGGAGTTCACTGACTACTTTAGAGGGGATGATGGTGTTAAATGCCAAGTTAGAATCAATAACGAGCATTCTGATACCCCAGGGTTGTGTGAATGAGATAGCAATGGCTGTCGAGCTGTTGTAAGCGAATTGGAGCAGATCCAAGTCACCTCTCAGACAGGAGGTGATATATTAAGAACAAGACGATAAATGGAGTTAATGAGTGGAGAAATCTTGGGGTCCAAGTTCATAGCTCCCTAAAGCTGGTGACACAAGTTGATGGGGTGGTGAAGAAGGCTTCTAGCATGTTCGCCTTTAGTACTCGAGGCATTGAGTTCAAATCTGAGGAAGTTATGAAGCCGCTTTGGAAAACTTTAGGTAAGCTACATCTGGATTTCAGTTAAAACTTTAACTAAATCTAACACTGTAGTTAAGCTATATTCTGTCTACCCAATTATAAGAAGGGACGTCATGGCTTTGGAGAGGGTCCAGAATAGGTATACCAGAATGTTGCATGGACTACAGGTGTTACGGACTCAGCAACAATAAATATATGAGTGAGGCAGGGGTGTTTATAACAAATAAAACATTTATTAAACACTGAAAAACAAACCCCCAAAAGTAAACAAATCACTAACGTAACCGGAAGTCAGCTGCTGTGCGGCAGCTTAAACAGTCCTTAAATCAAGGAAGCTTAAACAGTTCTTAAAGCGATGTTGCAAAAACAGTTCTTAAAGCGATGTTGCAAAAACAGTTCATAAAACGAGGTTGCAAAAACAGTTCATAAAACGATGTTGCAAAAACAGTTCTTAAAGCGATGTTACAAAACTAGTTCTTCAAAGTAGTACTGCGAAAGTTCAAAATGCTTACAGTCCATTAAAGGAGAGACTTTTTAATCGATTTTAATTTTCTTTCACGTCGTGTTGTTGCGGCTCCCAGTCGAACTATACTTTTCCTACGGAGAACTTACGAAGATGGAAAATGAAACGGCTTAAAGGCACTGACCTTTTCTTGACAAAACTGTTCCCAATCCCTTCTGCTATTCACAGGGATTAACATGGGGACAGCCAACGAATTCCTTCCGAATGAGGATCAAACAAGGTCGAACCTGTTTCACCGTCGAAATCGACTTTCCTCGATCTTTTAACTCCTAAACTCCGATCTTCACTCACCACTGAATTTTAACTGGCAGTATTATAAAGAAACTGCCGGCAATGACCTTTTAAACTTTAGGCATTAAATAAAACTCCATTTTTCAACTAAACTGCGTCATAATATTGAACCACGCAGTGGCAAATCCAGCCAAGAACTGCCCCTCTTCACAGGGAGCGGTCCTCCTTTTTCTACCCTGTAAAAAAAAACTGTCACATGACCTCTACTGGCTGGGGGAAATGACGTCACTCCACCATCATAAGACCAGTACCTTAAGTCCAGTTTATAGCTTCAACACCTGTCATGTGTCACGGGGACGTAACACAGGGAATGTGATATAATGAGGAATTAGACAAGCTTAAACTGTTTTCTCTCGAGCGTCAGAAGCTGAGGGGAGACTTGATAGATTTTTATAAAATGATGACAGGCACAGAGTAGACAGACAGTTACTTTTTTTTCCCACAGCTGAGATCCCTAATTCCAGAGGGCTTGAATTTAAGGTAACAGAGTGTCACTTTTAAGGTCAATGTTAGAGTCAAGATTTTTACACTTAGTGTGGTGGGTGCCTGAAATCCGCTGTCAGGCGTGGTGGTAGAGACGATACCTTCGGGACTTTTAAGAGACATTCGGATAGGCAGATGAATGTGAGGAAAATATATGGGCATGGGCATTGTATGGCCATAAAAGATGAGGTTAGTCACTTGATTATTAATTTATTTGGCTCCGTAGAAAACTGTGGGCCAAAGGTCCTATCTTCGTGCTGTGTTGTTCTATGTTGTAGGTCTATTAATGCTGGATTTAGAAATAGTCTGATAACATTTTTGTGCAACGTTTAGCCCTTCATTTAGGCCATTGTTCCAGGAAACTTTGCATTCTAACTCCCATGTGTTTTGTCCTTTAATCGATATCTATTTTTTTTATCAAAAGCGAAAATTAATTGAATTGTTCGAAATAAGCTCTAAAATGCTGAGGAAATTGTTGATAGTAAATGCATCCTGATACGATAAAAATGTTTATTAATCCTCCCTTTAGTCAAACAACAGAAAGTGCACGAAGCAGTGGGAAAGGTAAATAAAAATATTATGGATGTAAGTTTTGTTTATAAGTGAACAGGGAGGGCAGAACAAGGAGCAAAGGGAGAAAAGAGGAGATATAGGTAGCTTTTACAGTTATATGTTGAACGCCATATGTGTAATGTAAGATTACAAAAAAAAAGAGCAGCATATTATCTCACCCGTAATGCAAATTTCAGGGAAATCCGCCTGTCATGTCTTTTGCAGTGGTTATATTGGTATCACTTAACTCCTGATCTGTGACAGGCTTTTTAGCTTTCTGTGCTGCTAAGGAAAACAGTTTTGACATTATCGTACATGTAGGACCTAGAGTCTAGGAGATACAAGAAATGTCGAGATTTTCTGTTCAACATATTATCAATATAATGGATGATTGAAGAACACAAATCGATTCATTATTCATGTGAGGGGTGATGGGGTCACTGGCAAGTCCACTGTTTGTTCCATCCTAAAGTGCTCTTGAAAGGTAGATGTTGAGAAAAAACTATTGGAGTTCCTTTAAAGGTGCTGTGACAAAACTACAGGGCACCGAGCATCAGAATTTACATGGCTGTGCTATGAAGGGACTGGCAGCTGCGATATTGTGTTGGGGCATATCACAATCATGATGCAGACTGAAGAGAGGTATAAATGTCCCGTCCTCCAAGATTTCCGCATTATTATAATGGCACGAGTCAAAGAAAGACATTTCATTTTGAATAAGGTGGCTTGGTAAAATATTCTGTCATTTATCAACTACATTTCTGAAGCAGGTTAGTCAAGAATCCAAGACATAGCAAGGCAATAAATATATCTGAAAATAAATTATTTGTACTTTACAAAGAAAAGGCATTGATTGTGTAGATAGTCAGAGGCTTTTTCCCAGGGCTGAAATGGCCAGAACAAGAGAGCAGAGTTCTAGGGTGCTTGGAAGTAGGTACAGAGGAGAAGTCAGGGGTAAGTTTTTTTTTACGCAGAGAGTGGTGAGTGCGTGGAATGGTCTTCTAGCCACAGTGGTGGAGGCGAACACAATAGGATATTTTATTAGACTCCTGGGCAGGTACATGGAACTCAGAAAAATAGAGGGCTATGGGGAAACCATAGGTAATTTCGAAGGTAAGGCCATGTTCGGCACAGCTTTGTGGGCCGAAGGGCCTGTATTACGCTGTAGGTTTTCTATGTTTCTATGATCAGACACCGATCGTACAAATGAGATCAGAATTTAGTCTGTCTTGCCGCGCAGGTCATGTTTCATATCCTTTTGGACTGTTGATGCAGCTTCTCATTAAATTAATATAGCACTACATAAGCACGACGTGTAATTACGCACCTCGTCTTAGCTGGTCTACACCATAAGGTTGATCAGTTACCCCAGCACCACATCAATGTGTGCTCATCCAGTGTCACTTGATTCCATTAACATCAACAGAAGAAATTCTGGGGATACTAGGAATCCACAGTAACTTATCAACCCATGAAAGGTAGCCACAGGTGTAATTTCCACTCGTTTCCAAATCTTTGTTCTGGATGTGAAAGATGGCTGACTTGTTCTGTGTAACAGCTGGCCGTAAAAACAAAAACATCAATTAGCTGATTTCTGTTCATGTTCAGGTGGAATGTAGTGACCTCGGCACCGAGCGATTAAACGTAGCGCCTTCTTTCTCTGCAATCAGTCTGGAATCCAGTGAGAAGATGGGCCTGGGCAGATCTACAAACAGAAGGAAAACAAGGAAAATACCAAGACCATTTGAACTTAAGATGGTTTGATAACATAACATAGTGACCAACCAGCAAGAAAGAACAACGGCATTCAAAGAACTATCACTCACCTTTAACATTTACACTCTGGGCCTTGACGACCACTGTAAAGGGAAAATAAGAATAAGTTCCTTTAATTCTACATCAAACCTCCATAAACCTTTCAAAGCCGCTTTGCAGAAGAACCCTTGTCATTATTCGGTGGCTTTCTATTGGCAGAGCTCTCCTCCCTGAAACCACATTTCTCAGTCCTTGTTATCTGTTCACGCATCAACTTTGAAACTATGATGTCTGTCAATCAAGCACTGTATGACTGGGTGTTAATCTCACACAGAACAGAATCATGACGGTAGTAGAAAGAACAGTACGTCAATCGAAACAACCCCCCACTTATCGCCATTCAGTTATACCATGGCCCCACTCGTATTTCAACGACACCATTTCACTGTATTCTCGTCATTATATAACTCTCCGGATGCGATACTCTACCAACATAATGAAAAAAAAGTAGAAGGCAGACATGAAAACAATACATGCGAGGATGATCACGGACTGTTGCATCCCACCCTTGCCTACTGATTATGTAACAATGCACGTAAGAACTAAAGCACAAACGTTTCCTGCATTTATCACGCTGTAACTGACAATTTGAACTATTTCTTGGATGGAGAATAAGATCATGATTAATATACTCTGTACACGTTAAAAGTTGGTATCCAGTTATTGAACGACGTGTAACTAAATACTCATAAAGAATTATGATGACGAGAAAATGCTCAGGCGTATGTTAATATTATTTCTACTCCAGCTGAAAATAGACTTTAATTGCCTCACAGGCCAGGCTGTGCAGATAAATGGACGGGACGCATTCAGGATTTAAACTTACCTTTCGTAACATGACGTATGGCTCCAAAGAAGCAATGGAGCTAACTAAGCAGAATATGTGATTTGAATAGAGATATACAGATATCCGTCGGAATTTCATGATAGAGATTCCTGGAGTATTCATCTTGGTACAGTTTTGTATGGCAATTATTCCACCAGCAAGTGGAGTGTGAAATTTATTACGTGAAAGTCTTGGTAAGAATTGTTGAAAATAATAACTATGTAACGTTGAAGTAAAATTGTCAAATTTACAGTATATCTCAAATATGACACCTGAAGAATAAGAACTTGCACAACATTAAATTAAAAATTGCAGATGGACTGCAGATAAAAATTGCGGTGAATTAAAAACTGCAGGTGGCATCTGAATCTGGAGGAGAATGGCAGACAATACCCCTGAACACCTTAGGGCAGGGACTACCAAGCTGGGGTGCACACACCTCTTGGTTAGTGGTAGGGGTCCATGGCATAAACGGTTTGGGAACCCTTGCCCTACAAACTCATAATCTCACAGATCATTATCCAGTCATATTAATTTCTCTTGTAGTGACCGCCAACTAAAATACTTATTTCATGATGAAGCTTGTGAAACATTCACAACTCATCTAAAGGGAATAGAAAACAGAGCACAGAAACGTAGAGCAAATAATACCTTCATCTTTCATCTTTTCATTAGCTGTGATGGTAAATGTCCAGTAGGGGGAACTAACAGAAGGCAACTAACTGATCAGACTGACTGAAGGCAACTGATCAGAAGGCAACTAACAGAGGATGGAGTGGTAAACTGTGCCGAGATTTCTTCGAAATGACTTATTAAAGGTGCTCAGGTTTACTTTAGTTCAAAGTGCTGAACAGTGTATCTTTGCTGGAACAAGTAGGGAGGGAGTGGAGGTTTGATATTTAGCTGCTGTTTGTGCATGGGTGGGCAAAGGGGCTTTGGAGTTCTATCATCTGCTCTTGGTTTTTCTCACCTCTGTTTCCTGGATTCTGCGTTGCATACTGTATATATTCCCAGACAATAAATTGAACGATTGAACGATTGAAAATAAGACCGATTTGACGATGGAGAACCTGTCAGAATTTATTTTGTTGTAAGATCATTACTTCTGCATTGAGTTGTGAAAGCAAAGTGTTGAAACAGAAGTGTGGTTTCAGCTCAGAAACAACATGACTGTTGGAATTGAGCAAGTGTATATTTCAACACCTTGTTTGCAAAGTAAAAGAAATTTACACATTTCGCAGTACTTCTTCCTGAAAGATAACTCAAATGTTATTTCTAACATAGCTGCTTCTTACAGATATATTAGAAGATTTTGCCCATGAAGTATGTCATACTTCTTTAATCCTTGTGATGGAAACGTAGGAATATGTAGATTCGGTGACAACATGCTAACATTATAATAATGGTGGAGTCTGAATTTGGAGGAGAAAATGTAGCAGTAATGTAACAAGTTTAATTGAGGCCACACGATTATGTTTTCAAGTAGTATACCGGAAATATTAATAATAATAATATCTAATATTAATCCATACTCTACGCAAATAACTACTCAAAGAGCATTAAAGCAGTTCGGTGATATAAGGAAAGGGGCTGTTTTAAAGTTAAACCTGCAAATGAGGAACTTATCTCCATAAGGCCTGAATTAATTTACACAGACTGAATACATCCGTTCAATAATAGAATTGTTTCACGCCTCGCCAAATGGCAGAAACAAGGCGACAGCATTCATGATCTATTTTGTACCGATCGGACACATCATTCTTCTGTGCCGAGGAAATTTTCAAACTGTTGTTATTAACAGGGATCGCTCACAATACTCCAGGCAGGCTCTAACTAATGCCTTATAAATGCTCAGAATTACAAACTTGCTTCATTGCATTTGTCTGCGTTATTACCAACACACAACCTGTGAGATAAACTTTAGGGAATCCTGCACGAGTACTCGTAAATCTCTTTGCACCTTTGATTTCTGAATTTGATTTCCAATTAGAAAAGAGTTTTTCAATGTATTTCTTCCATCAAAATGAATGATCATACATTTGCCTACACTGTATTCCACTTAGAAGTTCTTCCCCATTTTCCTCATCGGCAGAAGTCCTTCTAAAGGCTCCCTCCTTCCTTACCAAGACCTACCCTTCCCAATATTTGTATCGTCAGCAAACCTGGACATAAACCAATCAATTCCTTATCCAATTATTTGACACATAACGTGAAAACAAGCTACCTCAACACCGCCTTCTGAGAACACTATTAGTTACCAGCAGCCAAACATAAAAGGCCCTCTTTATTCCTACTCTTTGCCCCTGCCAGTCAGTCAATCTTCTATCTAGGTTTGTATCGTTCCCGTAATACAAGAGTCTCTTATCTTGTTTAGCAGCCTTATGTTCGGCAACTTGTCAAAGGTCTTCTAAAAATCCAAGTTAACAACATCCACTGACTCTAGATTGTCTATTCTGCCTGTTATTACCTCACAGAATTCTAACCAATTTGTCAGGCAAGAGTTTTTTTATCAAGAAATCCAAGCTGACATCAGTTTATTTTATTATGTATCTCCAAGTATCATGCAACCTTATCCTTAATAATGGATTCCAACAATTTTCCAACCACTGAAGTCAGGCTATGTGGCCAATAAACTCCTTTATTCTGCCTCCATCAATTCTTAAGGACCTCCAGAACCATTCCCGAATCTACACATTTTTGAAATAAGATTACTAATTCCTCTGCAACCTCTTTAGCTACCTCTTTTAGAACCCTGTGGTGTAGTTCATCTGGTCAAAGTGACCTATGTAACTTCAGAGCTTTCAGCTTTCCGAGCACCTTCTCCTTAGATATGACAACTACACTCCCTTCTTCACCCCGACACTCTCGAATTCATGATATACTGCTAATGTCTTCCACAGCAAATACTACAGAAAATACGTAATGTGTTCGACACCATTTCTTTGCTCCCACTCTCGATACACTTTCGAATTATTTTTACGTAGAGGATGGTCGGGGCAAGAAATGTGCTGTCAGGAAGTGCAGTAGCAATGTCTGGGGAGCATATCTACTGTTGCCTTACTTTTACTCTTTATGCATCTGCAAAAGGTTTTGGTATCATCTTTTATACAATAGGCTATCTTTGCTTCATATTTCATCTTACCCCCCTTATTGTGTTTCAGTTGCCTTCTGTTGGTTTGTAAATGTTTTCCAATCATCCACCATCCCAAATATTGTTATTATGTTGTATGCTTGCCCATTTGTTTGAATGTTGCCTTTGACTTCCCTTGTCAGCAACGGTAGTGACATCTTGCCTTTAGTATACTTATTCTCCATTTGATCTGCGCCTTTCAAATTGCTCCCAGAAAATCTAACCCTTGCTGTTCTGCTAGTCATTCCTGCTCGTGGTCCCCTTCCAATGAACTTTGGCCTACTCCTTTCTCAGGCCTCTGTAGATCCCTTTATTCCATTGTAACATAGATAAATCTGATTTTAGCTTAACCCTTTTGTACTGCGGGGTGAACTCTATCAAACTATGATCACTTCTTCCTTTCCCTTACTATCCATTTCAAATCTGGTATAGTAACCAAAATCAAGTTCAGAATTTCTTTTCCCTGGTAGTTTCAATCACAAACTATTCCAAAAATCCATCAGACATGGATCTTCTGTGGGATCAACACTATGTTGATTTCCCCAATCTATCTGCATATCGAAAACCCCCATGACTATCGTACCATAGCCCTTTCTACATGCGTTTTCTGTCTCTTGGTGGAATTCGTACCCTATATCCTATCTACTGTTTGGAGGCCATCAGGTTGTTTTCTCCTTCGCAGTTTCTTAACTTTGCCCTCAGTGGATTCTAATTCTTCAGATTCCATGTTAATTTAGAAGGTTTTTTTGTTATCTTTTTTACCAACAGAGCCAACTCCACACGCCGCCAACCGCCTGCTTGCCTATATTTATTCACAATGTGTATCCTTTGATGTTAGGCTCTCAAATCTGATCTTCGGTCAGCCATAACTCAGTGATGCTCACAATATCATACCTACCACTCTCTGACTGCAGCACGAGATTATCTACCTTATTCCGCAGGCATTGAAATATAACACCTGCAGTCCTATATTTAGCACCCTTTTCAGTTTCCACCCAATGTTACCAGAAGTTCAATTCTTAACCATTTCTAAAGTTTTTTGTTTACTAATTTGTTCTGGCTTTCATAATCTCCCCTGCATTTCTACAGAAGTGCACGTTATCAGCACTTCTGAGAACTGTCGAACCTAATATTTAGTTTAAATAAACATTTCCATCCACCACACTGGTAACAACGTTACCCAATCATTTGCTTTCCTTCTTTACGGTCTCATAAACACTGTGTCTATTTTGTACAACAACTACCCCATCTTCCACCCTATCCATCTGGTTCCTATTCCACTGCAAAATAAGTTTAAACCCTGTGCAACATCTTTGACAAATATATCCACAAGGATACTGTTCAGCCCACCCCGACCCCCCGAGTCCACGTGCAACAAATCCTATTTTGCAGAGAGATCACAGTGATCCAACATCTGAAACCCTACCCCAATTTTTCACCCACGTTTTCACCTACCAAAGCATTCTTTTCTTACGCTCATTGGTGCCTGTAGAGGAAGTAGTGCAGAGACAATTACCTGCTTTCCAGCTTTCTACTTGGCTCCCCAAATTGCCCCTTCAGGACCTCATGCCTTTTCTTACTTATGTCTTTGGTATCGAGATACCACAACGTCTGGCGACCCACTCTCCCTCTTCGCATTGCTGCCGACCTGATCCGGGCCATCCCTGATACTGGCACCTGGTAGGCAACAGACCATCGTGTATCCCTTTCAAGTCCACGGAATCTCCTGCCTACTTTTCTAACAATGAAATCCTATCAGTACTGCACTCCTCTTCTCCCCCAATTTCCGCTAAGCCACGAACGGAGCCAGACCCGGTGCTAGAAACTTGGGTGCCATGGTTTTGCCCCGTAGTGGATTATTCCCCTTCCCGCAATACCATCAAAGTTATTGTACTTTTAATTGATGTGAACGACCAGAAGGGTAGTTTGTATTTCCTTTCCATCCCCAAAATACATGCTACATCGCTTCTGCAACTTAGGGATGACTATCTCCCTGTAGCTTCTACTTATCACTATTCACCTCATGCAGATGTAATTATATTATCTGATATTATATTTAGCCTTGAGAGTTAAAGTTGAATGAGATTTAGAGCAGACATATGGAGCTGAAAGGAGGGAGATTTCATCAAAACAAAAGGGATTATAATTTTCCACATATTAATTGGGACTCCCATACTAACATAGGTCTAGATGGGTTAGAGTTTGTAAAAAGTGTTCCGGAAAGTTTTTCAAATCAATATATAGAGGTAACAACTAGAGAGGATGCAATACTAGATCTCCTATTAGGAAACGAGTTAGGACAGGTGATGGAAGTGTGTGTAGGGGAACACTTTGGTTCCAGTGATCATAACGTCATTAGTTTCAACTCGACCATGGATAATGATAGATCTGGTCCTCAGGTTGAGGTTCTAAACTGGCAAAAGGCCAAATTTAAAAAAAAAAAATGAGTAAGGATCTAAAAAGCGAGGATTGGGACAGATTGTTCTCTGGCAAGGACGTGATTGGTAAGTGGGAGGCCTTCAAAGGAGAAATTTTGAGAGTATGTTCCTGTCAGGATTAAAGGCAAAGTGAATAAGAATAAGGAACCTTGGTTCTTGAGGGATATTGGAACTCTGATAAAGAAGAAGAGAGAGATGTACAACATATATAGGCAATAGGGAACAAATAAGGTGCTTGAGGAGTATATAATGTGCAAAAAATACTTAAGAAAGAAATCAGGAGGGCTAAAAGAAGACATGAGGTTTCTTTGGCAGACAAGAAGAAGGATAATTCTAAGATCTTCTACAGGTATATTAAGAGCAAAAGGATAGTAAAGGATACAATTGGTCCTCTAGAAGATCAGAGTGGTCGGCTATGTATGGAAGCAGAAGAAATGGCGGATATCTTAAATGGGTCTTTTGCATCTGTATTTACTAAAGAAACTGGCATAGAGTCTATGGAAATAAGGCAAACAGGTAGTGAGGTAACGGAACCTGTACAGATTGAAGAGGAGGAGGCGCTTGCTATCTTGAGGCAAATCAAGGTAGATAAGTCTCCAGGACTTGACAGGGTATTCCCTCGGACCTTGAAGGAGAATGGTGTTGAAATTGCAGGGGCCCTGGCAGATATATTTAAAATGTCGGTATCCACGGGTAAGGTGCCTCATGTTGTTCCGTTGCTTCAAAAAGGCTCTAAAAGTAATCCAGAAAATTATAGGCTGGTGTATTTGACGTCAGTAGTAGATAAATTATTGGAAGGGGTACGAAAAGTTTGGATCTACAAGTATTTGGATAGACAAGGCCTTATTAGGGAGAGTCAACATGCCTTTGCGCATGGTAGTCATGTTTAACCAATCTATTAGAGATTTTCGAGGAGGTTACCAGGTAAGTGGACGAAGAGAAGGCAGTGGATGTTGTCTACCTGGACTTCAGTAAGGCCTTTGACCCGCATGGGAGGTTAGTTAGGAAGATTCAGTCGCTAGGTATATATGGTGAGGTACTAAATTGGATTAGACATTGGCTCAGTAGGAGAAGCAAGAGAGCAGTAGTGGAGGATTGCTTCTCTGAGTGGAAACCTGTGACAAGTGGTTTGCCACAGGGATCTGTGCTGAGTCCATTGTTGTTTGTCATCTATATCAATGATCTGGATGATAATGTGGTAAATCGGATCAGCAAATTTGCTAATGATACAAAGATTGGAGTGTAGTGGACAGTGTGGGAGGTTTTCAAAGATTGCAGAGGGATTTGGACCAGCTGGATAAATGGCTGAAAAATGGCAGATGGAGATTAATGCAGACAAGTTTGAGATATTGCACTTTGGAAGGACAAACCCAAGTAGAACATACAAAGTAACTGGTAGGACACCGAGGATTGCAGTAAACAGAGGGATTTGGGAATACAGATACATAATTGCCTAAAGTGGTGTCACAGGTATATAGGGTCGTAAAGAGAGCTTTTGGTACATTGGCCTTTATAAATCAAAGTATTGAGTATAAGAGTTGGAATGTTATGGTGAGGTTGTATAAGACATTGGTGAGACCGTATTTGGAGTATTGTGTACAGTTTTACCTAATTACAGGAAGGATATTAGTAACGTTGAAAGAGTGCAGAGAAGGTACAGAAGCTTGTTGCCGGGACTTGAGAAACTGAGTAACAGAGAAAGGTTGAATAGGTTAGGACTTTATTCCCTGGTGTGTAGGAGAATGAAGGAAGATTTGATTGAGGTATATAAAATTATGATGGATATAGATAGAGTGAATGCAAGCAGGCTTTTTCATCTGATGCTAGTGGAGAAACAAAACAGACGACATTGGTTAAGGGTGAAGGGGGAAAAGTCTAAAGGGAACATTGGGGATGGGCTTCTTCACACAGAGATTGTTGGTAGTGTGGAATGATCTGCCAGGTGAAGTGGTAAATGTGGGTCACTTTTAACACTTAAGAGAAACTTGGAAAAGTACATGGATGAGAGGGGTATGGAGGGATAGATGCAGTTGCCGGTCATTGGGACGAGGCAGAAAAATGGTTCAGCACAGCCAAGAAGGGCTAAAAGGCCTGTTTCTGCGCTGTAATGTTCTGTGATTCCATAGTTTTAAAATTAACGAAACGAACCAAAACTCATCATGATAAGTGGGAGACCATTCAGTCCGTCTATTCTATCAGAGAAATCCCAACTATCATTGCTTCCAATTTTCCCAATGATATATTATTTCAGCCAAATCCAAATGATAGTGATAATCCTCTGTTACACAGGTGCGGGGACAATTTTACAGTTATTAATAAGTCTACAGTTGAGTTTCCCTTGTTACATACACGTGACACATGACAATGGTGCCCTTGTCACGTGACTGGGGTTGAAGCTTTACTGGACTTCAGGTAATGGTCTTGTGATGGCGGAGTGACGTCATTTTCCCGCCAGTAGAGATCATGTGACAGGTTTTTTTTACAGGTTATAAAAGGTAAACCCCACCCTGTGAGGAGGGGCAGTTCGTGGCTGGATTTGCCAAGTTGACTTCATGTCACTGCGTGATTTAAGTGATGACACAGTTTAGTTGAAGGATGAAGATTTATCTAATACCTAAAGTTTAAAAGGTCATTGCCAGCAGGTTCTTTACGATTCTGCTAGTTCGAAATCAGTGGAGAGTGAAGATCGAAGTTCGGGAGTTAAAGATCGAGGAGAATCGCTTTCTACGGTGAAACGGGTTTCGACCTTTGTTTGATCCTTATTTGGAAGGATTTCGTTGACTATCTTTGTGTTAATCCCTGGGTTTTACCAGAAAGGATTGAAGATAGTGAGGAAGGAAATGTCAGTGCCTTTATGCAGTTCTGTTTCGTAAATTCTTCGTGGGAAGTTCGACGCCGGGGATCGAAGCCAAGCGACGTGAAAGAGAATTTAAATCGTCTTATAAAGTCTCTCCTTTTAAATGGACTGTGAGCATATCAAACTTTTCGCATTACCACTTTAAAGAACTCTTTTTGCAATATCACTTTAAAAGAACTGTTTTTGCAATATCGCTTTAAGAACTGTTTGGGCTGCCGCACCGCAGCTGTTTCCGGTTACGTTAGTGTTTGTTTACTTCTGGGGGGTTTGTTTTCTGTGTTTAATAAACGTGTTGTTTGTTATAAAAAAATCCCTTGCCGAACTCATATATTTATTGTTGCCTGAATACGTGATATGAGGGCTGCGTTTGTATTGGATCGTTTGAGTTTAAATGCTTGCTAACTTTTAAATCGGTGTTTTGGAAACGGGGATTACTCGGTTCTTTTGTTTGATTGGCTTGTTAGTGGTATTCGGCAACAATGAATATTGATGAGTTTCTGGCTTCGCTTGATGGGGAGTTGTTGGCAAAGGCGAAAAAAACTGAGGTGTTTGAGTTAGCTCGTAGATTGCAACTGAAAGGTATTTTGCAGACTACATCCAGGGCTGTGATACAGAGAAAAATCGCGTCACACTATGTGGATTCGGGTGTTTCTGATGATTCGGTTTTAGAGTCGTTTCCAATAAGTAATCTGGAGATGCAGTTGCAAATCGAACAAATGAGATTGGAGCAGAGTAAAGCTGATTTGGAGAGGTGTAAATTGGAGGCGGATCAAAAGAAGAGGGATTTTGAATATGCAATGGAGGAATGAACGTCTGGGAATCAGTCTTCTGGTTGAAGAAAACCGTTTGTTGCTAGTCAAGAAATTAAATTGGTCCCTCCATTTAGTGAAACAGAAGTGGAAAGATATTTTCAACATTTTGAAACTATTGCTCGGATGTCAGAGTGGCCGAAAGATAAATGGTCAGTGTTGTTACAGAGTGTAATTAAAGGTAAAGCACAACAAGTTTACACAGCTTTAACTGCTGCGCAAGCACTTGATTATGATATTGTGAAGAGTCATATCTTAACCGCATACGAATTAGTCCCAGAAGCTTATAGGGAAAGATTCAGAAGTTTGAAAAAGTCTGTGGAAAAAACTTATGTGGAATTTGCCTATGATAAAGCTATGTGTTTTGAGAAATGGGTTTCTTCTAAAAATGTAAATGGGGACTATGATACATTGAGAGAGCTGATTTTAATGGAGGAATTTAAAAGAAGCATTCCTGTTGAAGTAAGGACTTACTTAAATGAGAGGGTTACTGGTAGATTGCAGGAATGTGCGAGATTAGCTGATGAGTATGTTTTAATCCATAAGAGTAAATTTCTTCAGGGCAGAAATTTTAAGAGGAAAAATAACATGGAGACTCAGGGTAAATCGGAAATTAAATAAGAAGTTAATTAGAAAGGTAAGGAGGATGGAAAGCCTGTGAAGGAAAGACAGTTTGGTCTTATTTGTAACTATTGTAAGAAGCCTGGCCTTGCTAACTATTTCAAATTGAAAAAGAAATTGAAGGAAGCAGCTCCAGATGCTTGTGTGCAACATACTGAAGCACCTGTAAAGTTACAGGGTTTGATAAACACAAATGAGGCTTTGTTAGAGTCTGACCAAGTTAGAAAGGGATATGATCATTTTATAACTGAAGGGTTTGTATCCTTGAAAGAAGTATCTACTCTGGTGCCAATAAAAATCCTTAGGGATACTGGGGCTTCTCAATCACTCATGTTAGACAGTGTGTTTAAGTTTAATGAAGAGTCTGATACTGGTGAGGTAAATTACATCAGAGGTGTTGGGAGTGATTTTATGCCTGTACATTTACATAAAGTAAATTTAAAGTCAAGGTTAGTTACAGGATTTGTTAAAGTAGGATGACAGTATAGCTTACCTGTGAAGGGTATTTCTTTATTGTTAGTTAATTACTTGGCAGGTGGACAAGTTTTTCCTGAAGTGCATTTGACAATGGAGTCAGAGGAACCAGAGTTGAATTCTAACACAGATTCTTCCTGTGTTGTGACTAGAGCTATGGCTAAAAAGATTGATGCGCAGAATGAGGTTGTTACTCCGGACTGTTCAATTCAGGATTCGAGTTTTTGAGTGTCAGAGACTTTCTTATCTTCGTTGTTTGAACAAGATTCTGGGAGTAAATCTGACTATGAAGATTTATCTCTGTCTAGGAAGGAGATGATAGCAGAGCAGAATAGAGACTCTGAGATTATAAAATTAAGAGAGCAGGCTTTACTAGATAGTGAAATTGTGAAGGTGCCAGTAGGATATTACTTGGAAAAAGGAGTGTTGATGAGGAAGTGGAGATCGCCTACAATTCCTGCAAGTGAGGATTGGAATGTTGTTTACCAGGTAGTTGTTCCGAAAGTTTATCGAAATGAGATTTTGACTTTAGCTCATAGTGTGCCTTTAGGTGGACGTCAAGGGGTAAGGAAAATGTGGACAAGATTTTAAAACATTTTTACTGGCCTGGTCTAAGAAAAGATGTGGCGATGTTTAGTAAAACGTGCCATACTTGTCAAATTGTGGGTAAACCAAAACAGGTTACACCAGTAGCTCCATTACAACCTATCCCAGCATTTGATGAACCATTTTCTAAAGTTATTGTAGATTGTGTTGGTCCATTACCAAAGACAAAACTGGTTATCAGTATTTTTTGACTATCATGTGTACTTCGTCTAGGTTTCCAGAGGCAGTACCACTTAGGAATATAAAAGCTAAAACTGTGACAAAGGCCCTTATAAATTTTTGTTACTTATTTTGGATTACCTAAGGAGATACAAACTGATCAAGGCAGTAATTTTATGTCTGGGTTGTTTCAACAGATAGTTTATAAATTGGGAGCTAAGCAAATCACTTCGTCTGCATACTATCCAGAATCACAAGGTGCCTTGGAGAGGTTTCATTCTACCCTCAAGAATATGAGTAGGACATTTTGTGTGGAAAATGAAAGTGACTGGAATGAGGGTATAAACTTATTTTTATTTGCAGTAAGGGGATCGGTACAGGAATCTTTAGGTTTTAGTCCATTTGAACTTGTGTTTGGGCATAGAATTGGAGGTCCTTTAGCTTTATTGAAAGAACAGTGGATTAGTAAGGAAGTACACACTAATTTGTTGGACTATGTTTTGAAATTTAAGGACAGGTTACATAAAGCTTGCAGCTTAGCTAAGGAAAATTTAAAGTTGGCTCAGGAGAAAATGAAGACTTAGTATGATAAAGAAACTAGGATGAGGATGTTTAAGCCTGGAGATAAGGTGTTGGTTCTTTTCCCAGTGCAGGGAAATCCTTTACACGCTAGGTTTCATGGTCCTTATGAAATTGTGTCTAAAATCAATGATGTGGATTACGTGATAAAAACTCCAGATCGTAGAAGGTCAACATAACTTTGCCATATAAATATGATAAAACCATATGTTGAGAAACAATCTGATACTGTGACTGCTGTGGTTAGTGGGAATGTGTTTGATTTAACTAGGAACATGATAGATGATTCATTTGACTTTCATTCTGAATCCAACATTGTTTCTGTTAGATTACCAAATTCAACCATTTGGAAAATATTGATGAGAAATTAGCACATTTACAGTTAGAGCAGAAATAACAGATGAAGGAGTTAATTTTTAAATATAAGGACTTGTTTCCAGATGTTCCGAGAAGGACTACTATAGCTTCACATGATGTAGATGTTGGAGATGCCAAACCTATCAAACAACATCCATATAGGATGAACATGGAAAAATGTAAACTTGCTGAGAAAGAAATTGAATATATGTTAGAGAATAATATCATTAGACATTCTAACTCGAATTGGAGTTTGCCATGTGTTATAGTGCCAAAACCAGATGGTAGTATTAGGTTTTGTACGGATTATAGGAAGGTGAATGCTATAACGAAAACAGATGCATATCCAATTCCTGGAGTAGATGATTGTGTAGATAAAGTTGGAAAAGCAAAGTTCCTTACAAAGATTGATTTATTGAAAGGGTATTGGTGTGTTCCATTAACGGACAGAGGTAGAGAGATTTCTGCATTTGTAACTCCATCTGGGTTATATGAGTATAATGATCTTCCATTTGGGATGAAGAATGCCCCAGGTACTTTCCAGAGGATGATTAACTTTGTGATTCAGGGATTGAAAGCTACTGACGCTTATATTGATGATTTAGTGACAGGAAATGATACTTGGGAAGCACACAATATTGCGATGGAAAAATTGTTTGAAAGGCTTTCAAAAGCTAATTTAACTATTAATTTAGCTAAGAGTGAATTTAGACATGCCACTGTGACTTACCTTGGTTATGTTGTAAGGTAAGGTAACTCCTGTTCAGGCAAAAGTTCAGGCAATTTTATTGATTCCCACTCCAACGAGGAAAAGAAACTCAGAAGATTTTTTGGGAATGGTAGGATATTATCGAAAATTTTGTAAAAATTTTGCTAATGTTGCCCTTCCATTAACTAACCTTCTGCTGAAGAATGAGAAGTTTGTGTGGACAGTGCCTTGTCAAGAATCATTTGAAAAATTGAAAACAATGATATGTCAACAACCTGTGCTTAAGGCACCTGACTTTGAAAAACCTTTTTCATTGGCTGTAGATGCTAGTGATGAGGCTGCAGGAGCAGTATTAATGCAAAAGAATGAGGGTGATGACGTTGATCATCCAGTAGCTTATTTTTCTAAGAAATTTAATAAGCATCAAATAAACTATTCGACAATAGAGAAAGAATTGTTATCTCTTGTTTTAGCTTTGGAATATTTTGAGGTATACGTTGATGCAACTCAAAAACTCACTAAAGATGTGGGCTGAGTGTCCGAGGAGGGGGCGGGGCTCTGCCCGGTCCGCGTCGGGAATGTTTGTGTAAACCAGGTCCAATGCGTTCTCCCCCATCGTTGCAAAGTCCGCATGCTGATGGTACATCAGGTCGTGGTGAAAAGATGGCGATGTTCCTGTTAGATGGAGCCAGCCTCTTGAAGCAACATTTGTAGAGTTTACCTGTCGCCAAGCGGCCACGTCAGATGTTTTTTTCAAATGCATCGCCCCCACCCCCGCCCCACAGTACCTCAAAGCCTGTTTCCATGCGCCATCTCCATATCTTTCCTGATCCCATTCACCAGCGTGTCGTCTGACGGCAACTACGTCGAAGTGATTCAAGTGCTGGTCACGATATTTCTTGAATCTCACGAGAATCTCCGTCTGTTCCACCCCATCATGCTGCGCGTTCAAGATTTAAGATTCACCCGTTAGCATTCATGGGTATCGCCATCACTCTATCACTATAAATTTTCACGAGATACGTCGGAATTCGGAGGTCATTTCCTGTCCCCTCTGCAAAAATGTTTCACGCACTTCCTGTTAAACCGTGTGTTTTCCTCCAGGTGCTTGGTTTCCTCCCATAGCCCAAAAACTTGTCATTTGTAGATAACTTGGTCGTTATAAAGAAAATGTGAAAGCTAAATCTAACGTGAAATAGGTTGGTGCTAGGCGGTGCAGCTCATTGGGCTGGAGCGGCGTGTTTGGCGCTGTATCTCCAAAAAAGAAAAAAATAGCAATATGTTTTTAGCAAAGATGGGGGAGGCCGTTCCGTGGACACCGTTAAACAAAGCGGCAACAAAAACAAAATCAAAATCACATTTTGTAGCTTATATAGCATCACTCATTCACACATCTCATCGTGAAATATTCATTATTTCAGATTTTCAGCAGCAACAGATTTCCTTTGTTCTGCTTTCCGCCTAGTTAGATCGGACCTTTTAGTTCTGGGAACGTGTTGCAATCAATTCTGATCTATTTCAGATTAACCGGATCGGTATGAATCGGAGGCTAGTTTTCAATGTGTCAAGTCCCGCTTATCTGTACTGAAATCCATTTGCCACCGCTTGGCCCGTTTCTCTAGCTGATAATGTTCCCCTTGTAATCCCCTACGATAACCATCATCACTCTCTAACACACCTGATCCTTCCATCCATCGACTGTGTCTCAAGATATGTCCGCCCTTTCAATGAACGTTCTCTCTAATTTTGCTTAATACAGCTGCGCGCATTGCTCTGAACAGGAAATTTATTCACGGCCTGAAAGCTTCGTGGGGTGTTATATTTACATTATATATTAAAAAAATCTAGCTGTGGGGCAACAAAGGTTATGTGCGCAAAAACATTTCAGTTAAAGTGCGTCCAAGCACACACGCAGTTAAGAGGGAAGTTATCCTTATCTCTAAGGGTAGCTATTATTTTCGTGTCCACACTTTAAATATTTTTATTGAACTTCTTAGGATTTTCCTTAACTCTGCCTACTAGCCTCATTGCATACCCGCCATTTGTTCTCCCGATTACCCTCTTAAGACCATCGTCAGTCCTTTTATATTAATTCACAGATTAGCTCTGAATTGAATTGAGTTTATTACTTACATTCTTCAAATACATGAGGAGTAAAAATCTTAACGTTACGTCTCCGTTCAAATGTACAATGTTCAATTATAGTAATTTAAAATAGATATTATGTACAACAGGATAGTCAATATGACATTGAAACGCAGTTGTGTCAGCATGAGTTAATCAGTCCGATGGCCTGGTGACAGCAGCTGTTCCAGAGCCTGTTGGTCCATGCTTTTATGCTGCAGTACCATTTCCCGGATAGTAGCAGCTGGAACAGTTTGTAGAAAGGGTGACTCGAGTCTCTAATAATCCTTCAGGCCCTTTTTAGACAATTGTCTATGTAAATGTCCTGAATAGTGGGAAGCTCATATCTACAGATGTGCTGGGCTGTTCGCACCATTCTCTGCAGAGTCCTGTAATTGAGGTAAGTACAGTTCCCATGCCAGGCAGTGACGCAGCCAGTCAGGATGCTCTCAATCGTTCCCTTATAGAAAATTCTTAGAATTTGTGTGTGTGGGAGGGGCCATGCCAAACCTCTTCAACCGTCTGTGGTACAGACCACGTGAGATCCTCGGTGATGTTTATGCCGCGGAACTTAAAAGCTATTCAGCTTCTCAGTCCCTATCCATTGATGACTATAGGGGTTAGCCTGTTTCCATTCCTTTGTGTTTGCAATGTTGAAAAACGGGTTGTTTTGACACCACTGTGTCAGGGTGCTGTCTTCCTCTATGCAGGCTGCCTCGTTATTATTTGAGATTAGGCCAATCAGAGTAGTGTCGTCAGCAAACTTAATTAGCAGATTGGAGCTATGGGTAGAGCTACATTCAAGGGCATATAGAGAGTAAAGGAGGGGGCTTAGTACACATCCCTGAGGGGCACCAGTGTTGAGGATCAGAGGGGCAGAGATGAAGGACCCCACACTTGCCACCAAGTGGTGATCCAACAGGAAGTCGAGAATCCAGCTACATAAGACAAGCTGAAGGCCAATGTCTCTGAGCTTCTTGTCAAGCCTGGAGGGAATTATAATGTTGAATGCTTAAGTGTAGTCCAAGAATACAATTCTCACATAAGCATCCCTCTTCTCCAGATGTGTAAGGGCGGTGTGTAGAGCAATGGTTATTGTCTTGTCTGTCGGTTGGTTGTGTCAGTAGACGATTGTAGTGGGTCCAGTGTGGGTGGCAGTGTGCTACAGACGTAGTCGTTGACCAGCCTGTCAAAGCATTTGCTTATTATTGAGGTAAGTGCGACAGGACGACAGTAGTTCAGACATGTTACTTTGGTCCTTTTAAGTACACGATAATGTTGGATGTTTTGATGCAGGGGGCACTCTGCACTGGGAAAGGTAGAAATTAGAAATGGCTGTAAACACACCTGCTAAATGTGCCGCGCACGTCCTGAGTGCCCACACTGGGATGCTGCCCGGTCCCGCAGCCTTGCGGCAGTCCATCTTTTGGAAACACCTACGTACTTTGCCCTCAGGGATGACCAAGCTGCCGGTCGCAGCATCTGCATGTCTCCTTAGGGGCTTAGTATTGGCGACGTCCAATTGAGCATAAAAAAAGATTTGGCTCGTCCGATTTTGTAGCGACCTGATAGCGCCAATGTATGCTTCCATCGTTTTCTTCAACAGATGTTTAATATCTCTCGTTTTCCAATGTTCTCTAAACTGCCAGCGGTACCCCCCCCCCCCCCACCCCCGCTCCGAAGAAGGACATGCTAAGTCTGGATGTTTGCTATCACACTCTTAACGATCTCCCAATTGCCAGTCGTCCATGTCTCTTTAAAGAGTCGGCATCTACTAAATTCTGTCTAACTCCCCCAAATGAGATCTGCTCCAACCTAGACCTCAACCTGTGGACCTGACGTACCTTTTTCTATCGCTGTCCTTAAAATGATAGAAGTTCATGCTTGGGAGGAGAGCAATGTGTGGGTATGTGAGAAAGGGATGCAGATATAAATAAAGATAACAAACTATTACTTTATATATAAAATGATATATATTAGATCATATTAAATAATGTGGAATATTATATTTCTGTCCTGATTTTTGAAGTGGGCATTTTTATAATATGGTTGGACATCATGTCAGCACATCGATCTGTACGATAAAGTAATATTATTACTAATTTCCCCAGTGGGTAAAATTACCCGTCGCCACCAAATACAAGCTGATTTGTTTTGCATTCTTTGATTCACATTCATCCACTAATCGGCTGAAAAATGTCCCGAATAAATTGCAAATGAATAGACCAAATGAAGTGGTGTGAAACGTCCAAGATTAAACAATAGTTATTTCATTTGGATCTCAGGAAATAAAAACTGTTTTGGGAAAATACTCGTTTTCTCTGGTTCCCACAGCGTATAAACACATTACCAAGACCATGTGATGATAAAAATGACAATTTTCCTCTTAACTGCTTGGATTAGTTTTGATGTTAGTAGATGTTTAACATCTCACTCTCCCACTGTTAGATTAGTCAGTCCGTCTTATCCTCTAGGTCGACAACGGCGTAAGCAGTAAAATTCATTTCATGAACATAAATTGCATTCTATTCGATCAAGGCTGGAGTCTTCTCCTCGTGTGAAGAGGACTATAAACGCGATTAGAGATAGCAATGATGATGTATTCATTGTGAAGATTTATGTTTCGAGGGAATCAACTGTTTCGTTATCTGCATGTTTTGTGGGCTTTGACTATTGATATATCACGAGTATGTTTTATGATGGCTTGGACAGCCAGTGGTAGTGCCATCAACGTTGCTCGGGCATCATCGTCGGCAGCATATTTTTGCGGACTGACGTAATTAAAGGCGGGCCTTTTCCCTATATCAGTACTGTGAATGGGTAAATAGCAATATTACCAGTGGGAATGATCACAGGACTGTTTTATCCTCATGATTCTGAGTGTGGTCAGAGATGGGTCTGGTTAACCAGTGACGTCGTTAGAGTGGTCATGGTGGATCTGTGTCATCAGTTTGAACTGCGATTGTTCCAGACAAGCAATGGTACAATAATTATTTTCAACGGTTTGTGTCGAAGACTCACGACTTTTGTGTTTCTTTTAGTGTAAACTAACTTTGGAGAACGAAACTCCATCTCTGATCGCCGCCCCATTCCATAAATGCTGTCCAGGAACATATCGAATATCCTTCTCAATCAATTGTGCATCTTTTGGATGTTTCAAGGTTTCGTGCCCTTAACATTCCCCCTGGTCAATGTCCTTCAGAATCCACCCGAAATATTTGAACGTGCAAATCTTCTTCCTCATATCCTTCTGTATCTTAAGCACTAGTCCTTTGTTTAACAACGAGACTAGTGATTGTGCATCCTGAACAGCCCGAGGTTTATGGCTTAGAACGTCTCACACCCAGTTGCACAGTGGTGTATTTAGACTAAGGAGTGGGATTTTCTTCACCAAGTCCCAGTTTATGCACAGGAAACCATGTGTGGGATGTAATAGTTACTTTGCAAGAATAAATACTTTGTAAGACTGTGCATATATTTATAGTTTCTTTTGTTTCTTTATTGTGTTCTTTATGCTTGTTCTAATATTTTCTACTGCACCCGATCTGCAGTAACTATTATTTATTTTTCCCTGGCACTCGTATAGGAAATATAATAAACAATCTTGAATTTTGAATCCTTGAAACTTGGAGCAGAGTCTCGTTTTTTCCTGTAAGAAGTTTGTCCCTTTCAATGTCTGTCCATTGTCGAGTGTTATGCAAAAGATACTGAATATAACTTCTCTTGCTTTTGGTCAGTTCATACAGCACACTTGAACACTAAAACGTTTCCGACTGAGAATCAAAAATATCTGTCACCAGATTGCATCACTGTTTTTGTTCTCCCACCTTTTAGAACAAGAATAGTTGCATTGGCGTTTACCTGATCGAATTTCTGTCCAGAATTTCGAATTTCAAAGTTCAAATGTTTTTTTTATATCAAAGTTCATAGATGTTACCATACACAGCCCTGAGATTCATTTTCTTGAGGACAATCACAGATAAAACAAGAAACACAACACGGTAAATAAAGGACCTTGGCCAACAGGACGGGCAACAACTAATGTACAAAAACCAAACAAACTGTGCAAATATAAGAAGAAAAATTAATATTAACAATAATAATGATAAAGGATACACGCTACTAAACTTAAATGACAGCACAACACAAAACATGAAGAAATTATCACTATAGAAGAAAACTGTAACCAATGGAAGAGCATGAGCCTCCATCAAAGTCTTCCCCATGATCTGAGCAGACCAGATGTCGACAGAATCGTCGAAGGCCAGTCTTAGAGTTGGAGACCTCTTCCCAAACATGGAACTGATTCTATTTTTAGAAGCTGAGTTATGTATTTATTTGTTTGTCCATTTAGTTATCTGTATATCTATGTATTTATCTCTCTATCTGTCTACTTATTTACCATCTGTCTGTCTATCTATCTATCTATCTATCTATCTATCAGATTATTGATTGATTGTTGAGATACATCGGGGTATCAATCTTTCCTGCCTTTCCAGCCACGCCGCTCAGCATTCCCCCGTTATAATCCGTACCTAATCACGCGACAATTTAGAATAACAACTTAATCTACCAACCGGTATGTCCTTGGACTGTTGGAGGAAACCGAATTAGCTGGAGGAAACACTTTTGGTCATGGGGAGTACGCTGAAATTTCTTACAGGCAGCGGCGCGGATTGAACCACGGCCATTGGTACTGCAAAGATTTCTTCTAACAGCTACCCTTCCGCGCTGCTCAGATCACGGGTCTGACACGCATTTTATTTACAATGCAATGTGTCAAATGAAGTTAATTAATTAAATGCGTTTCATGACACTTGAGGCAACAATGAAACATCAGGAGTATCCCCAAAGAGCAATGGATGAGCAACTGCAGAATAATATTTCTATTTGAATTTAGAAACAGGGTCACAGTCAACCAGTTCCTACAACCATTCGGTTCGTGAATCAACCGGCGGACCTTAGGTTTAGCAAAACAATGACATCATTGATTACTGTATTCTGTGTTGGATGTTTTACTTCTACCTGTGTTCGTTCTTAAACAGACTGTGTATAATTTAAGTTTAATTTCGATTTTATTTTTTCGTGAATGATGCTTATCTGTTGTCCTGGGCGTGGGACAGATAAACTTATCATTACTCTTCCTCATATGCATATATGGACTTGTGCGGTTGAATATAAACTCAATTTACCCACTGAAACTTCTCTGACATGCTGGAGATAGCTGAGTATCATTCAAATAATCACTTATATTCAGTTGTCATCAGTTTAAGCTGCGTTTGTCTTTGCACCTGAAAATACAGCAACTTCTATACTTGACTTTATTCTCGACTTTGACTTAGGACTGCTTTTGTAATAAGTTTCTACCAAACTTTGGGTATGGAATCGCAAATTAGACAAAGAAGTCGTGTCATTTGGTTTTCGCGCAACAGGTAGTTGTATCCAGTGATATTGGATTAGCACAATCATGTGGCGCCGAAGGAAGTGATCAGGCATGATCATGATCAGTGACTGGCCTAGTGTCATGATGTAATTGGACTACTTCCTTTACCGTATTTCATTGTAAAACACTTAGATCTGAATTCAAATTCTGGGACTGAACTATGGCGTTGGCTGTTATCGCAGACGGCTGATTTCATTGTAAGTTTAGGTGTACATTGTGATGAATAAATAACTGTGAATCTGAGTCTCAATATGAATCTGAATCCGGCCTGTTCCTGCTAAAAGATATGCATCCCAATCTTGAAACTGAGCTACGCAGAAGATATGGCAGCTATTAATCGTTTAATGCTTCAATTTACTATCAAAGAATGTATACAATATACAACTGAAATCCTTACTCTTCGAAGACAGTTACGAAACAGAGAAGAAAAACAGATAATGTTCGACAGAAAACGTTACAACCCAAATCTCCCCTCCTACGCACAAGCAGCAACAAAATATTTAACCCTCCCCACCATGAAGCATTAGTTAAACTTCCGCAGACCATGATCTAGAGTCCATCAAAAGCTTCTGTCCTTTCAAGCATCTCTCTCTCTCTCTCTCTCTCTCTCTCCCTCCTCTCTCTCTCTCTCTCTCTCTCTCTCTCTCTCTTCTCTCTCTCTCTCTCTCTCTCTCTCTCTCTCTCTCTCTCTCTCTCTCTCTCTCTCTCTCTCTCTCTCTCTATTTATTTATAGATAGCTAGCTATCTATCAATCCGATTATTGATTGATTGTTGAGATACATCGGTGTATAGGTCCTTCCTGTTTTATACATTGAAAGAGACAGCAAGAGAGAGTGAGAGATTCCCCCCTCCCTCCCTCGAGGGGCCTCAGACGGCTGCCCACACCGCCCGCTGTCTCGGTGTTTCAATATCGCGCGACATTTCAGTCTGTGACCTCGGTGAGGAATCGAGTCGTCTACCGGACCGCACCCCGACGGCGCACGTCGAAACATTGAAACATAGAGACATCGAAACCCCAGGTCGCTCGGTGAGTTCCGTCAGCGAGAACCCACCACCTATGAAGAAGCGTAGCTTGAGCTGCAGCTGTAGATCACGGACCCAAGTCACCTTGAAAAGAAATGACAGAGACACGAGAAGAGAAGTATTAAACTGTTTCGGACAGGTCCACAAAAACATCTGGCGCCATCTTTAGCTCCTCCCACTCCTATTGCCGAGAAGATGGGAAAGTGTGGCATTATCTATGGCGGTGTTGAATGGTGGGAAGGAATTTAAGAGTCAAAATAGTTAACCTTTTCCCCAGTTCGGTATATTTTTCAGTTCCCTTGAGAAACAATGAATGGAGGAATACGTCACCAGTCGGTAATCACATCGCAGGGCTGTCTGTTCAACAGAGTATCAGGAGGGTAAAACGAGATTTGCTCAGTTCACATACTTCAAAGCTGTTTGTAACCAGTAATTATTGCTAGGTAATATGGAGCAGTCTAAATTCCACTTGATCATTGTTTTGATCGGCACCTTACCTCCTGTGGACACATCGAATATCGAGAAGCTTGCTGTCCCTTTTACAGCTTGACGTCTGCATAGACCGTGCTATCATCGCCGTTGGTTTCAAAGCGTTTCTTCTTGCCCTGAGATGAATGATCAAATTCGTTAGTGAATAATTTCGATGTCTGTCTATCTGTTAACGGCTGAAAACTATTCTATTGACAGATGAACGTTTGGAACTAGCGGTAAGAACAAACTGCTCATCATGGGACTGAAATAAGATCTTTGAGCGCCACCTCAGCGCAGCGGTTAGCGGGACGGAATTACAGCTCAGGTTATCAGTGTTCGGAATTCAATTTCCTGCTCCGTCTGTAAGGAGTTTTTACGTACGCCCCGTGGACCGCGTGCGTTTTCTTTCGGAACCGCCGATTTCTCCCCACAGTCCAAAGGTACAGTATATCGGTTAGCAGGTTAATTGGTCATTGTAATTTTCCTGTATATGTCCAAGACTTAAATTGCTTGGCGGCGCGGCTTGATAGTCTGGAGGGCCCTGTTCGGCGCAGCATCGCGAAATAAACAAACAAGTAAATAAATCGATAACAAAATGTCTGAGCGCTGTTAATCACAGTTGCAGACGCTTAAGGCAGTGCAAGGTAATCGAGTTAAGATCAAAGTGGGTTCAGCTTCTTTTACGATCATATGAAAACATGACCCAATAAAATAGTTAACCCTCAGCTGTTAGCCTCACAGCCTTAACGTAAGAAACACATTATTTCTTACCTCCAAGAGCATCGCACATTAATATTTGAAATAGGGCAGAGAGTAATTATTGCAACAGAGGGTGTTTCAGTCAGGGGAAGCATATCATTTCCCCGTTATTGGAGAATATGTCACACTTTCCAGATATTAAGGATAGTCGGGTTGCGAATGTAAAGGATTTTCTGCACTTTAACCTTGACCCAGAAGAGCTGTCACCAAAAGATCCTGCGCATCAGTTCCTATAGATAGCGCAACCTTACGATGCAAAAAAAAATAAGCATCATTCGCAATCGAGTCACGTATAGATTACGTGCGTGATGACGCATGTCTCTCCATATAATTCACTTTTCCACGCTAGTATAATGCCCGATTCAAGTTTCGTTACAAAATAGAAAATGCCTGTTTATTTTAAAGTATAATGCTGAGAGAAACCTACTGGGCAATCCTAAGATGAATAGCCAACTGTCTGAAAGCGAGGACGTAAATCATAAATTATAACGAAAGGAGCATTTTCAACTCACTTTTTGATTTGTCCTTTGTGGTATTAACGTAAGCTCAGTGTCTGTACAAAATTAAAAACAAGAAATCATATATTATCGATATTTAAAACGCTACATTAAACATGTATAAAATCGTGGTTAGATGTGGCCCGTTGCAATTTCCAATTAAACCACAAACCTACACGGGAATTTTGAAGGACCTTAAAGAAAGGACGTACAAACTACAGGCGGACAGCGCCCGAGGTCTGAAGTGAACTGTGGACAAATGTGAGCGAGCTGCTTTCTGGAGTAGTTCGCTATGTCATGAACTGCTGTCTGGTCTATTTGGGAAACATTGCGTGCTCTGCTTGGCGGAGGTTACATACTCATTTGCGGTTTGCCATAAGGCAAAGGAGCAGAATAAGGCCATTAGGCCCCTCTTAGTTGCGCATCGTTTATGGTTGATTCATTTTTCCTCCCCATCCCATTCTCCTTTCATTCCGTAACCATTGACGCTCATCCTAATGAAGCTCCTGTGGTCACGATTGTTAGACCTGAGCTGAACCCCTGAACCTAGACGACAGGCGGATTACTTTTAGTCTGACCTCTACTCTGTGACCTGTTTTCAAAGTTGACGCTGCCAAGAGCCAAAGCATAAAGCGTTACCTCGAGCCAACATAGACCTGCTGATCATTGAGGCACGAAATTCTGCAATACCCATTTCAAGGTTGTGATCCTCTTGGAGGAGCCAACCAGAAAATGCCCCCATCATTCTAACTCTTTGCCTACTGCCAATCAGCCAGTATTTATATATTTATTTAATTTAGCATACAGCGCGGAGTAAGAGCCCTTGTTCATGTTGTACTTTTTTGTAATAGCACTGGTGCTACGTTCAGCACGCAGTCAACACCCATCTGAAAATGCAAGCAAACAGTATCCACTTTTTGCCTATCCTGCAGGTTATTTCCTCAAATAATCCCTAAAGATTTGTCAAGCTAAATTGCTTCTAAACGAAACCATGCCAGCTGCGGCCCACTTAATAATGTGCCTCCAAGTTTATAGAAAACTCATGCATAGTAATGCTTAACTCATGCTTAATCTGGCCAATCCCAACCACCAAAGTCAGGCTAACTGGTTATTCTAATAGAATAATTGAAGCAGTTGGGATGATGGCTCAATGCTGACTCAAAGACTGTAGCAAGATGGGGTCGAGGTGGGGGGAGGGAGGGAGGGGGAGAGGGAGGGAGAGGGGGAGGAGAGAGAGAGAGAAAGAGAGGAGAGAGAGAGAGAGAGAGAGAGAGAGAGAGAGAGAGAGAGAGAGAGAGAGAGAGAGAGAGAGAGAGAGAGAGAGAGAGAGAGAGAGAGAGAGAGAGAGAGAGAGAGAGAGAGAGAGAGAGAGAGAGAATGAATCTCTTTTCCCACCGCTCTTCGCGAGACGTTTGTATACTCTCCCCATGACCGTGTGCCCGAGTGCTCCGGCTTCCCCCCACATTCCAATGAAATACGGGTTAGTATGTTAGTTGATGACATCAGTGTAATTTTGGCGGCGCAGGCTCGTTGCAGCAGAAGAGCGTGTTACCGCTCTGTATCACGAAATAGACAAAATAAGCAAAGAGGTCATCTCAGAATAAACCGAATTATAAAGAGTCGAGTCGCAGAAGATATTCTGTAAAGGTCCTACTGAGTCTGATGAGCAATCACTACTATCTTTGTCGGGAGCAATTATATGGATTTTGTTAAGGAACCAGCTCTGCATGTAATATTCACGGTTTGTTTCAGAAAGGACAGACATAAATGTAGTTGAATATGAACGGCTACGGTTTAATCACAGGGTCAGCTTATTTGGGACAACTCTGAAAGAACAAAAAATAATAGAGCAAATTACCGAAATGCCTTTAATTTTTTGAGACGACTTGACGCCTAATTAGCCAAAAGTTAGTGGTTACGATGTGTTCCAATTAAGCGCAGGCCGCTGCATCGGGATTTCTACTATTCTAGATGTTACACAATACTTACATACGATGTCGTCACTGCCACCGTCGTTAGGAGGTGGAGCGGCTCTGAAAGGAACATAAATTTCCAAGTCAACTTATTTTATTTGAAAAATATTGCAAATATATTGAAGACAGTGGGAAAGAAATTGCAGGAGATCTTTCTGGTTGATATGTAGACAACTTTCCCAATAAGTGAGTTGTCCCAAACAGGACAGAGGTGATTAGACAAGAAAACCGTGTAATTCTGAACGTTTGCAGAAGAATGGAAGTGTGCTGCAGAATACAGCCGGCAGTAGACTTAAGTGCGTCACTGTTTGGAGTGCCCAAGTTTATCCTATCACTATGATGCAATGCAAAAAATTAGAGTACAGATATTGTCCAGACGAGCACGAGGGATGGAAAGAGCAAGGGAATGACAGTCCCTGTCAGCACACAGGTTTCATCAAGTACAAAGTGCCAGTTAATGATTGTTTATATTGTTTACTGTTGTGGTAAATGCATCTTATTATTTGTAATTTATTTGTGGCAATGTGGAATTTATATATGTTGTGCATGAGTTACAGTATATGTACTGTGCTGGGCACCTTGGACCGGAGGAACACTGTTTCGTTTCACGGTAGACATATACATGATTCAAATGACAATAAAATTTAACTTGAACTTGATTTGAACTTGGGATGGCACAGGGAATACACTCATCATTAGAATGTCAGGCTTGGAGAAATCTGATTTCTGACGATCGATGTAAGACCTTCATCGCTTTCAAAAATTAGAATCGAATGAGGAAACCGCATGACGGCCAGATGTGCACCATATCAGATCGAGGATGGGAGTGGACGTGGAAAGATTGTGGGTTTCAAAGTAGTGCGAAAGGGACAGGCGAGTGGGAGAGGTCAAAACGGTATTAAGAGGCAAATGGAGAGCAAAATGGATGATAAAAGGTGAAAGGATCCCACTAAGGTCTGAAAAAAATCAAAAAAAACTGAGAAGATAAATAGTGAGGAAAATCAGCAAGAATGAATCATGAATCATATTAGATCTATATGGTTTCGTATTGACATGTGCTCTTGTTTGTTTTCACGTTCCATGTGCTCCTGTCCCCGCTCCTTCCCTACTCCGGCCCCTGTATTACTGAGTACTCTGCCTCTCACCTGTTTCTCAATATTACCTGTTTTGCTGCCGCTTCTGTCTCATTGTGCTCCACCTATCATCTAGCTCTCTGTTTATTGCTCAGTGTATTTCAGTCCTCTGTTTTCACTTGTTTATTTTCAGATTGTGTCGGTGAATTTTCCTGAGCCTTTCCGGCATTCCTGTTTCCCGATTCAGGTTTTTGGATTTCTGTGGATGTTTTGATTTCTGCCGGAACCTTGACACCGACGGTACAATCTAGCCAGAATGGATCCAGTAGACCCTGGTCGTCTGAGGGCTGGCCTTGAACAACAGGGAGTGATGCTGGGCAGACACTAGAATCAGCTGGACTCCGCATTCAGTGCAGTGGAGTCACTTTCTGCCAACGTAGCCGATCTTCTGGCCCAGATTTAGAGCGCCCATCCACATTCTACGACTGCATCTTCCGCCCCGCCCCCTGCGTTCTCGCATACTCCTCCCGTCCAAAAGCCCCGTCTGCCTCCTCCAGAAAAGTACTTAGGTGAGCCCGGTACCTGCCGCTCTTTACTTTCGCAGTGCATCCTCATTTTTGAGTTACAGCCTACACCCTTTCCGACTGACCGAGCCAAGGTGGCCTATGTCGTCACTCAACTGTCAGGGCGCTGAAGCAGGGACCCAATCTCAGACCAATACTGTGCGCCCTGTGATATTTACTGAGTAGCAAATCTCGAGGTGCAAACAAAGGGCCGGAGTAGAGCAGGATCGTGGACAGGAGCACATGGGACATGAAAACGAACAAGAGAACATGGCAATACAGAACCACAGACTGACGGCTATGGGGAAAACGCACAAAAAGACAAATTTCAACTGGAGGTACTGACAGGTGTCCATCGTGTGCCAGCAGCATGACACAATATAAACGTTGAATCATACTTCTCTTTTGTCGTTCCTATCCCGCGGAAGCGCAAAAAGTGGGGCTAATGTGGAGCATGTGATCTATTTGGAGAAACGCTTTAGGGAGCTGCCACTGGGGACAATGATCAAACGGGGATTCATTTTCATAATATCACTCTACAACTGACACCCGAATATTGGATAAAAGTGTTCCGAGATGATGTTCAGAATTCTAAAACTTTCCCCATATTTCTATATGAATGTTATATCCATTTGCTTCTGCCGAAATCATGCTCTCACCTCAATTCTCTGGGGCCTCTGGACTTCCCTGAAAATTATAAGGAGATTTAAAAGAAGTTAAAAAACAGCACAGAACCATATAGAGAACAGCTTGCATGTGTGAACATTTGCAATTTCTGCTTTTTGGCACAGAATAAAATCCTGACCAAATCCACAACTGTCAGAAGAATACAAACATGGCCCCGAAGGTGAGAACGAGATTGAAAGTAAAACAACTAACAAAAAAGTGAAAACGAAAAGCGATAGAACATGACTTATCTACTAGGAGTTTGCCTTTAGATTTCAGGTAGAAAACCGACCGTCAGATATTGTGATCATCATAATCACAATTATGTGTCATAGTCTATCCATGACCATAATTGTTCTTGGTACATTTTTCCACAGAAATGATTTGCCATTGCATTCTTTACAAGATGGGTGACCCCGGCATGATCAAAACCCTTCTGAGATTGTCTACTTATTGTCAGGACTTGTAATATACATCATCCCCCATCACTCCCATGGTTTCAAGTGACCTGATCGGGGGTAGGGAGGCGCTAGGCAGATGATGATACAACTTGTTCAAAGGTGAGTTGCAGGCTAGCGGAAGGAAAGAGCACCGTCTCCACCTTTGATAGAGATGTGACTCAACCCCGCCAGCAACCCGTATCAGTACTGACACAATCGGACTCAGGATTTGATGAACTGGGCTTCGAAGTTACTGAAGCCAACCTGGGCGCACTGTTAATTTCCATGTCGTTATGAGGGGAGCGATAAAAATGTGGGGGGGGGGTGTGGAGAGGGTGGGAGCGAGAAAGAGAGAGAGAGAGAGAGAGAGAGAGAGAGAGAGAGAGAGAGAGAGAGGAGAGAGAGAGAGAGAGAGAGAGAGAGAGAGAGAGAGAGAGAGAGAGAGAGAGAGAGAGAGAGAGAGAGGAGAGTTGTGAGTGAGTGACAGAGAATCTACGAATGTGGGATAGCGAATGAACGTGTGTGTGTAAGCGTTTTATGCGTGTGTGTTGGAGATAGAGAGATCTGTATATTTTAGAGTTACAGTTTTTCCGTGCTATTGTGTATACAAAGTACGTAATGATGATGATGGAAGTATAGAAGTTAATGAACCGACAAAGCTATAGACACTCAAAAACGAAAACGGATCCAAGTGATGCATCTACCTGACAAGGATGTGACAAGTCTGGACACACGTGGCAATCGATTAAGGTGCCTACCACTTTCGGACTGACACTTTTCAAAAGATGATGTATGCATTTTGAAAATATAACGACTGAATGACTAGCTCGAGCTCAAATGCCATCTGTAAATTTGCTGATGATACAACCATTGTTGCCAGAATTTCGTATGGCGAGGAAAGGCTGTACAGGAGTAAGATATACCAGTTAGTTGAGCGGTACCGCAGCAACAATATTGCACTGAACGTCAGCAGGACTAAAGAGCTGAGCGTGGATTTCAGAAAGGGTAAGACGTGGGAACACAAACCAATCCTCATAGAGGGATCAGAAGGGAAGAGCGCGAGAATTCTGACTGGTTGCTTCACGGTCTGGTATTTGGGAGGGGGTAATGCAGAAGATTCAAGTAAGTTGCAGAAACCTGTAAAATTAGAGTCCTTTACTATGGGTACTGGCCTCCATTGTATCCAAGACGTCTTAAAGTAGCGGTGCCTGAGGAAGGTGGCGTCCATGATTAAGGACCCCCACCATCGAGGACATGCACACTTATCATTGTTACCGTCAGGAAGGAGGTACAGAAGCCTAAAGGCACACACTAAGTGATTCAGGGACAGCTTCTTTCACTGCCATCCAATTTCTAAAAGGAGAGTAAACACGTTATTTTTTATTTCTGTTTCTTTCCGCACTACTCATTTTAACTTAACTAATACACACACACACTTACTGTCATTTAGTTTCATCTCTATATTTAATTAATATATATTTCATTGTACCTTTGCCGTAAAGTTAGCAAATTTCACGACTCATGTCGGTGATATTAAATCTCGATCTGATTCTGGACTTCTACTCTTAAAGAGTGTAGGAATGGTCAAATTTATTTTCATCCTTATATTAAATGTCCTTAAAAGTCAACCATTTTTATTTCGCATGGCATTTCATAACCTTATGCCATTTTTGGCCCACATTTAGGCGATGTGAGATAGGCCTATGCAAGGGGAATTAAAGTGAGACAAAAATCTTCCTCTTGCCTGCTGTATAGTTGGCTCTTGTTCACAGGTGTCGCTTACCTTTTTTTCCAGCAGTAAACACCGAATACTCCAAGCATCAACAGAAGGGTCACAACAGATAAAGCTGGAATCCACGGCTGAATCGACTTTTCTGAAATAGATAAATAGGCGAGATTAAGTCAGGGTAGCAGTTGCAGACATATGCTTTTGGCAAGAATTCAGAAAAAGGTGCGTCATCTATTGAAAAAAATTCAAAATTGTCTACATTCCTATCCGAGATCGAATGTTAGTGCCGTTTCCACCGGGTTCTGTAGTTTACAAAGAACATGCTGAAATATTTGACATGCAAAACATAAACCTCTACTTTTCGGGTCATAGTTCAGTCCCAAAGGAGGCAAAATCTTAGAACATTTCATTATGGCTCACATGTCTCCAGTCATTTCAATAATGTGTTTGTTTAACTAAACTGAAGTTAGGTAGAAATGTTTGGTAACACGTTCTGAACTGCTGACAGTATCAAGAGCATATTGATATAATAACTACTGCATTATCAACCCAATAACAGCGCATCAGAGGAAAAGTCGTAGAAACGCGTAGGAAAGCTCAACGTAGATATCAAAGATGCATCACGTTACATGACTTAGACAGACAGCGGGCAACTGGCCCTTCTGGCCCTTCGAGCCTCACCGCCCTGCAGACCCTCGACAACCCCAATTAAACTCTGCACTGATCACTGGGCAACTTATATATATAACAAATTACTTGCCACAGTCTTTGCAGTGTGGCAGATAATTGGAGGACCCAGGGAAACACATGCATTCCATGGGGAGGACTTACAGAAACTCCTTACAGTGGTCGCTGGAATTGAACTCCGAACTCCGATGCCCCGAACTGAGATAGCGTCGCAGTAACAGCTACGCGACTGTGGCATGAACGGGAAGGAAAAGTGGCGGGGATGGATAGCAGATGAAACAGAGTGAAGCAGAGACGGAGGGCAAGATGGAAGTTGTAGTTATATGTGTAAAGCGATCTTACCCCTTGAAGAGTGAACTTCCCAATAATTTAAAGACCCTCAAGTTCAAGAACATGCCAGAATATCTGCCTGGACAGACCAATGGAACTGTTGTCTTCCCTGTCCGGTGCCTGCGGTATGATTTGACCGATTTCAGTTAAGCAAAATAAGTCACGTTCAATAATAATTTGAAAGGCATTTTCTCTCCTAATGACGCCTTTCTGGAAGAAGAAGTTTAGCCCTATGGTTGGTTTGAATGAACTTACCGCTTACAGATAGAAGCCTCAAACACTGCGTATATGTTAACCGTTTCATTTGCTAAATCTTTCTCCTGAAACGCCATTGGAAAACCTTCAATACCAGCACATCCTTTCTCAGAATTGCCCTCCAGTCCTAGACTCCCTCATTGTCGGAAAAAAATCCTCTTCATATCTTTTCTACCAAAACGTTCTGGTGATTTTAGGGGTAAATACTCTAGGTTTTATATATAATTTGTTATGAAGGACGAACAGCTCTGATGGGCAGAAGGGTTCAGAGTTGCCCATGTTCCCCCCCCCCCCCCCACCCCCCGGGAGAATCACACAACATTACTGTTGTTATGCTGCTCATGAGAGAGAGAGAGAGAGAGATGAGGAGGAAACCTGCAAGAACATCTGCTACTGATCAGAAAGGGGAGAGAGACTTGTTGACTCACCGTATTATGACTTCTGAGGGGGTTATTTATCTTGTACCATTCTGTTCATTAACATCCCTCAGTGGACAGCCGGAGTGCGCTGGTATGATGGACACAGTCATTCAAAATTTATTGATAGCTGAGACCCCGTGAGTAGGGATTAAAGTCAGGTATGGAGAGACACCCTTCAGAAACACCAGGAGACACGCTAGTGGACACTGATTGAGTGTTGGAACCCACGGGAAGGTGTGGGGCATCGGAGACCGGACCAGGAGACCTGTCAGTTAAACCGGCATTGTTTTAGCAAAGCCGGTGGGGACTTGTGTGTGTGTCCACTCTTGCCAGAGTGACGAGTGCACCACAGAAGAACTGTCTAGCTGAAGGACAGAGGGGTCATAACTGAATGACCATAACGACACGACGGATCAAGAACGTAAAGGAAGGTTTGACTGTTGTAGCTGTTACTCTCTCTCTCTCTCTCTCTCTCTCTCTCTCTCTCTCTCTCTCTCTCTCTCTCTCTCTCCAACGATTACAATACAACAACCATATCTACCTCAGCATGCATGAACTGAACTGAACTTTATATTCTACGACAATTCATTTACACCTAGACATCGATAGAGCTTGTTTATTATTGCTTATTATTATTCCTACACTTATAGGTTTATTATTGCTAACGTGTGTTATCTATATATTTGCATTATTGGTATTGATTTGCTTATTTTACTAATAAACAGTCTTGAATATAGTACCACCAGACTCCAACGGATTCTTCTTTCTCCGCTGGTTAGACACCCAGTTATGGGGTACATAACAATATAAAAAACGGATTAAATGTGGTTTGTGATGCTGGAAAACAAAGATCACGAGGACAGAAACGCCTAAGCAGAAAACTGCGGACGGTAATTATCGCAGACATTTATGAATATTGGATTTGAATTCGGAGCATGAGGGAGATTATAATAAGTAGGCCATAACACAGAACTTAGTTCGTGAATAGCGATGACAGCTTTCTTATAAATCTCCAGACAAACCAGGAAATTAGCTCCAAGTAACAGTTTCAGAAAATATAGAAAAGGCTTGACCCAAAAGCAGAATAGGGTAGACTGTTTAGCAACAAATCAAATCATCAGTAATAGACAAGGCACAATGGGGAGCAAAACAGGAGGGAACAGAAACTAAACCGAGCAAGCAACAGAGAAAACTTTAGGCAGAAAGAGTGAAGACGAGGAAAGGTGGTTTAGGCTGGATGGTACAGATGAGTGAACGAGCACTGTGGTTGAGAAGGGATTAAATAGATTGCAGATGATGAGCCTGGAACGAGTGGCGGGGTGGAGACTGGGCGTGGTATGCATTTGCAGATTGTAGAATGCGAGCGGGAGCAGACCTAATAGATATGGCATGGAAACCCATGAAAATAGCCTATCAAAACCTTGAATAGTTTTGGATTTCGCATGCTTTTTATCAGTCCAGAAAAAAAATACCACCCGATATATAATGAAACTTGGGAGAGTATAAGACTAAACAATAAGAAGTAAAATGGACGATGTTAAAATCCAGCTACAGATTGGTACGTAAAACTTGGTGGCCATCACTGCTCTTGGATAACAAATGGCTGCTACTGGGAGTTAAATGTCCAAGGATACGCGGTGTATAGGAAAAATATGTTTGTAGACAGAAAGGGTGGCATATTCCTGTGTATAAGAAATAATATTTAATCATTAGAAAGTGATGACATAGTTTCGGAAGGTGTAGAGTTTCTATGGTTGACTTAAGAAATAGCAAGGGTAAAAGGACCCTAACGGCAGCTGTATACAGGCCTTGAAACAGCAGCCAGGTTGTGGATTAGAAAATTACAGCAGGAGATCGAAAAGCCGTATCAGAAGAGCAATGTCATGATAATTGTTGGGAATTATAACATGAAAGTTTATTGGGAAAGCCAGGCGAGTACTGAACCTCAAGAGAGAGGAGAGAACTTACAGAATGCCTAACGGATGACGTTTTGGAACAGCATGTTGCTGAACCCATGAAGGGATCAGCTGTGCTGGATTGAGGGTTGTGCAATGATCTGGATGTGATAAGGGAGCTTAAAGTTAAAGAACTCTTGCTGAACAGTGATCAAAATACGATGGAGTTCACTTTGAATTTTGAGAAGGAGAAACAACATTCCACTGAGTCGGTACTTCAATGCAATAAAGGACATTACAACGACATGAGAGGGGAACTAGCTTGGAAAGAGACATTAGCAGGAATCAATGATTGGAATTACTGCGAAAAAAACCTTGTATACCGGAAATTCAAGAGTCTCAGGGAAGTGCAGTATGTGCAATAAGAATTACGACTGAGAAGGTTCTCAGGAAGCTTAATGGTCGGTGGGTGGAGAAATCAGCTGGACCTGATGGAATACACCCTTGGGTTCTGAACGAAGTAGCAGGAGATATTGCGGAGGCATTAGCAATCATCTTTCAAGAATCGATAGATTTTGGCATTGTACTGGATCACTAGAATATTGGAAATGTTACATCGCAACTTAACAGAGGTGGGAGACAGCAGAAAGGAAACTATAGACCTGTTAGCCCAACATCAGTGGTTGGGAAGTTGTTGGAATCGATTGTTACGGATGAGATTCCGGAATACCTGGAAGCACATGACAAGATAGGCCAAAGTCAGCATGGTTGCCTGAAATTTGTGAAGAAATTATAAGCAGGGTAGACAAAGGAGATGCAGTAGAATTGGTGTACTTGAATTTTCAGAAGGCCTTTAATAAAGTGCTGCACATGAGCCTGCTTAGCAAGATAAGGGCCCATGGCAACATAGAAACATAGAAAACCTAGAGCACAATAGAGGCCCTTCAGCCAACAAAGTTGTGCCGAACATATTCCTACCTTAGAAATTACTGAACTTCCCCAGAGCCCTCTATTTTTCTAAGCTCCATGTACCTATCTAAAAGTTTCTTAAAATACCCTATCGTATCCGCCTCTATCACTATTGCCGGTATCCTATTCCACGCACTCACCACTCTCTGAGTAAAATTCTTACCCGTGACATGTCTGTACCTACTCCACAGCACCTGAAACCTGTGTCCTGGTGGCAACCATTTCGCCCCTGGGAAAAGGCCTCTGACTATCCACACGATCAACGCTTCTCATCATCATATACACCTCTCTCAGGTCACCTCCCATCCTCCGTCGCAACAAGGAGAAAAGACCGAGTTCACTCAATCTGTTTTCATAAGGCATGCTCCCTAATCCAGGCAACATTATTGTAAATAACCTCTGCACCTTTATTGTGGCTTCCACGTCATTCCAGTAGTGAGGCGACCAGAACAGTGCAGAGTACTCCAAGTGGTGTTTGACTTGGTTCCTATATAGCTGCAACATTACCTCTCGGCTCCTAAATTCAATTCCACGTTTAATGAAGGCCAATACACCGTATCTCTTCTTGAACACCGCGACAACCTGCGCAGCTGTTTTGAGCGTCCTGTGGACTCGGACCACAAGATCCCTCTGATCCTCCACACTTCCAAGAGTCTTTCCATTACCTTTACTATATTCCGCCTTCATATTTGACCTACCAAAATGAACCACTTCACACATGTCTGGGTTGATCTCCACCTTCCAGTTCTCAGCCCAGTTTTGCATTGTATTAATGTAATCCTCTGACAGTCCACACTATCCACAACACCTACAACCTTTCATTGCTGGAATTACAGGGCAGTTGTTAGGATGGATCGAGTATTGGCTGCTTGGCACACAACAGAAAGTGAGAATAAAGGGATCCTATTCTGGCAGGCTGTCGGTTACCTTTGGAGTTCCACAGGCGTCTGTATTGTGACCACTGCTCTGTAAGATATATGTCAATGATTTAAACTATGGGATTAATGGATTTGTGGCTAAATTTTCCGCTGATACAAAAACAGGTGGAGGAGTGGGTAGTGTTGAGGAAACAGAGAGCCTGCAGAGAGACTTAGATAGTTCAGGGGAATACGCAAAAACGTGGCAAATGAAATATAATGTTGGAAAGCGTATGGGCATGCACGTTGGTGGAAGAAACAAACTGGCACTCAATTATTTAGATGCGAATAGAATTCAAAATGCAGAGATGCAAAGAGACTTGAGAGGTCTTTTGCAAGATACCCTAAAGATTAACCTCCAGGTTGAGTCGGTGGTGAAGAAGGCGAATGCAATGCTGGCATTCATTTCTAGAGGTATAGAATATAAGAGCAGGGATATGATGTTGAGGCTCTATAGGGCACTCGTGGGAACACATTTGAAGTATTGTGTGCAGTTTTTGGCTCTTTATTTTAGAAAGGATATATTGTCATTGTCGAGGGTTCAGAGACGATTCACGAGAATGACTCCACCAATGAAAGGGTTACCGTATGTAGAACGTCTGGCAGCTTTTGGATGGTATTCCCTGGAGTTCAGGAGAATAAGGACCGCTCTCATAGAAACTTTCCGAATTGTAAAAGTCCTCGACAGATTAGATATGGCAAAATTATTTTCCATAGTAAGGGAGTTTTGAACATATGGGCACGAAGTCAGGATTCAAGTACGTCCATTTAGAACAGAGATGCGGAGAAATTACTTTAGTCAGAGTGTGGTAAATCTATGGAACTTGTTGCCACTGCGGTTGTGGAGGCCAGGTCATTGGGTACAGTTAAGACAGAAATAGATAGGTTTTTGATTAGCCAGGGCATCAATGGGTATGGGGAGAATGCAGGGGAGTGGGGATGTCTGGAAGAGTAAGATCAGCTCATGATTGAATGGCGAAGCAGACTCGAAGGGCCGAACAGCCTACTTCTGCTCCTGTATCTTACGGTCTTATAGGATCTTCCAACATTTCCCACGAGAATTCCTCTCCATTAACGGTAAACGCAACGAGAAATCAGTGAGGGTTAAGAGGTGAAATAATCTTTTACAACTGTATATTTATAATTATATGCGGCTCAATTTGCTCACTGGAGCAACAGATGCTATGTCATTGGTTCTTTACGCAACCGGGGAACATCTGAATAGCAAAGTTGCAAACATCAGGGTGTTCTTTGTCGACTACTACTCGCCATTCTATACCATCATCCGTATTAAACTAATCAATAAACTTCAAGACCTTGACTAAAACACCTCATTGTGCAATTGCATCCTCGATTTTCTCACTTGCAGATCCAAGTTAGTTCAGATTGGCAACAATATCGCCTTCATGAACTCAATCAGCATTGGGGTTGCACTACTTATTTTACACTTATGAATATATGGCTAAACACAGCTTCAATGCCGCATTCAAGTTTGCTGACGACACCACCGTTAAAGGCTGAATGAAAGGTGGTGACGAATAAGCATACAGGACAGAGATTGAAACTCTGGTTGAGGCTTGCCATAGCAGCAAACTCTTAAACAATATGATCAAAATTAAAGAGCTGAATATTGACATTAGGAGGAAGAACCCAGAGCTCTATGAGCCAGTCGATGACAGACAGAGCTGGAAAAAAATCAGCAATGTTACATGGCTCGGTGTTGTTATTTCGGAGGAGCTGTACGTGTCCAGCGCGTGACTTTAATTACGAAGAAAGCACGGCAGCGACTCTACTTCCTTCGGAATTCGCGAAGATTCGGCATTACATCTATAACTTAGACGACCGCCTATAAATATGTAGTGGAGTGTATATTGACTGTGTACATTGCAGCCTGGCATGGAAACGCGAATTACTTGAATGGAACATTCTACAAAAAGTAATGGATATAGCCCAGTCCATCAGTTGTAAAGAACACTCCACCACTTAGCACATCAGCACAAAGAGTTGTCGCAGGAAAGTAGCATCAATCATCAGGGACGCCGCTATCCAGTACTTGCGTTCTTCTCGGTGCTGCCATCAGAGAAGAATTTACTGGACCGTTAGGATTCACATCACCAGCTTCAGGATCAGTTATTATCCTTCAGCTTTTAGGCTCTTGAACTAAAGGGGAGAACCGCAGTAGATCATTTACCACGTCAATGAAATATTCCCACAAAATCTAGACTTACTTTCAAACACTCGTCATCTCCTGTTCTCGATGTTTATTGCATATTTATGTATTGCTAGTTTTATTTCTTTCTTTTTGTATTTGAAATTTGTTGTCTTTTGTGCCTGGTTTAGTGCCCACATTGGCGAGGTCTTTCATGGAATCTATTATGGTTATTGTTGTACTTTGGATTCGTTGAGTATGCCCGCAGGAAAGTGCATCTCAGGGTTGTATATCGTGTCATATACGTACTTCAACAATAAACTTACTTTGAACTTTAAAATTCGAATACTGACCAGTATGTCTGAATATCTGCAAAATATGATTCGAGGGGGAAAACGGAAAAGTTGAAGAAGAATGCATATTCGGTTGTGCTAGGCAAACTTCAAAACAACATGAATGTGAATTGATATTTTGTTTGCTCTAAAATAGACAGGAACTCCCTAACGAAATACTTTTGCCCCAATTGTGTGCATTTCTCAGCTGGTTGAATACGAAAGCAAAACACTCACCCACCACTGTTAACTTTATTCTGTCGCTTTCTCTTGAGGATATGTTTCTACCGGACATCGTGCACCAGTAAATACAACTGTATTGGCTCGATGCATCACCTCCAGTCGCGATGGTGAACGTCGCGCTGCCTTGCTGTGATGGTTCTTTCTTTACATATTGTTGGTTGTTGTATAGGTGAAAGGTGCCATCGCAATGTACCGGATCAGTTATCTGACATGTTAAAATGACCGATTCTTCTGTCAGATAGACCTTGTCTCCTCGATCACTTGATATTTGAGGTTTCGGTGGCTGAGCTGGAAGGAAAGAAAATAAATTCATTCAGACTGCTGACAAGCGGACGGAATCAAAATTCTGACTAACTCCGTGCAAACCCCGTTCTGTGCAGCTACTTACCTCCCATTCCTAATTCCCATTATTTAACACCCAGCCCTCTTCTGACGTTTTCTATGTATAAGGAACTTTCTAGAGGCAAAAGGTGACGTCTGTCTGTCTGTATGATTGAACGAAAGAGCTACTAAATATAAGTTAAAGATATTGATTTGCTGGATACGATTTGGATGATAAGAGGTGAAGTGGAGCAGCAATGTTGCGGATGATACCGAGATTGGTAGTGTAGTGGACAACGAGAAGGACTATCATAACATGCAAGGGGATCTGGACCAGTTGGGAAAATGGGCTGAAAATGTTAGACAGATTTTAGTGAGAGTTGATGCAGTTCGATATGATCAATCAGGATAGGTTTTACACAGGGGTAACTGAAGAAAGCGGTGGAAGGAAAAATATTGAAATGTAGGGGAATAATTCATAGAAAACAGCGTTATAGCTTGAAAGCGTAGTAAATAATGATTTTGGCACATTGGGTTTCATAAGTCAAAAGACTGAGTACTTGAGATAAGATATTATATTCAAGACGTTTTAGAACTTCGTGAAGCTAAATTTGGAGTTTGGTTGCCAAAAGACAAGATACCCAAAAGAACACGTTAAAAAAGACAGTTAAACGCCCAATGTGCAGAGAGAAGGAAAGAAATCATGCAAACAATAATGCAAGCAAATAACTGTGACACGCAACTATTTCAGCAAACCTAGATATAGGAACATAAGACATGGGATCAAATTGAGATCATTCCACCTATAAGATCTGCTCCACCATTCCATAATGGCTGACTTATTATCTATCGTTCTTAACGCTGTTCTCCTCGTTTTCCACCCCAGCCTTTGACTTCCATACTAATAATGAACCTACAGTTTCCATTTAAATATACCCAGTGACGACCTCCAGAAACTACAGTGGAAATGAATACCACATTCTTCACCATCTAAAAGCAGAACTTCCTCCTCATCTCTCTTCGAAAGGACCATCCTTCCATCCGACCTGCGTCTTCTGATCTCTCACACTATGGGGAACATCACGTCCAGTCTAAGTAGACCTTTCAAAGTCCAAAGTCTTTTAAAGAGACTGCACAAACTTCATTTATTTTTACGCACCAGTGAGTAGGGTCCAGAGCCTCAAACGCTAAGTATACGTTAAGACTTTCATCTGTTCTGTCTTTCCCTTGAAACGCTATTTGGATCGTCTCGAATCCCAGCTCATCCTTTCTCATATTTGCACTCCAGTACTAGACTCCCCCACTATAGGAAAGATCGTGTCCATAGCTAATCTATCAGAACGTGCCTGAGATTGTAAGCGGTAAATTTTATAGATCACCAAGATAAAATGCAATTTAGTGTGGCTTGTGATGTTGGAAAACAAAGATCACGAGGACAGAATCACCAAAGCAGAAGATTGCGGGTGGCAATGAACGCAGATACTTATGAATATTAGATTTAAATTCTGCGCATGCGGAAGATTTAACATGAACAGTCCATAAACCAGTAATGCAGCTCCTGAATAGTGATAGAAGCTTTTTTGTAATTCTCCGGGCAAACCAGGACATTAGCTCAAAGTGACACTGTCAGAAAATATAGTGAAGACCTGACCCAAAAGCACAGTAGGGGAGACAGTTAGGCAACAAACGAAATCATTATTAATAGACAAGTCACCATGAGGAGCAAAGCAGGAGAGAACAGAAACTAAACACAACAGGCAGCAGGGTAAACTTTACGAAGGAAGAATGAAGAGGAGAAATACCGTTTGAAGCTAGATGGTACGTGAGTGAAGAAGGGCTGGGGGAGATAATGGATTATTAAGGCTGCAGGTGATGAGCCTGTAACGAGTGGCAGATGAATCCTATTGGCTGATTGGAGACTACGCGCCATCTGCTTTTGCAGGCTGGGTAATGTGAGCACAAGCGGACCTGATAGATATGGCATGGATGTGTTAAAGTAGTCCATGGAAATCTTTAACAGTCTTGGGTTTCGCATGCTTTTTAACAAAATCCGGGAAAAAAGATACAACGACATATATATGATGAAAGTTGGGATATGATCTTCCAGAATTTCCCTCTATTTCAATGTGAGGAGTAATGTGGGGAAGGTTGACGAGCTGAGGACGTAGATTGACACGTGGAATCATGACATTGTAGCCATTAGTGAAACCTGACTTTAGGAGGGGTAAGACTGGCAGCTTACTGTTCCAGGGTTCCGATGTTTCAGAAGTGATAGAGGCGGAGGGGAAGTATGAGATGGGGGGGGGGGGGGTGGCATTGCTAGTCAGGGAAAATGTTACAGCAGTGCTCCGGCAGGACAGATTGGAGGGCTTGTCTGCCGAGGCCATATAGGTGGAGCTGAGAAACAGGAAAGGTATGAGCACATTAATGGGGTTGTATTATAGACCACCCAATAGTCAGCGAGAATTGGAGGAGCAAATTTGCAGAGAGATAGTAGACAATTGCAGGAAACATAAAGTTGCGATAGTAGGGGATTTTTATTTTCCACGTATTGATTGGGACTTCCATACTGTTAAAGGTCTAGACGGGTTAAAGTTTGTAAAATGTGTCCAGGAAAGTTTTCTAAGTCAATATATAGAGGAAGGAAAATTAGATCTCCTATTAGGAAACGAGTTAGGACAGGTAACGGAAGAGTGCATAGGGGAACACTTTGTTTCCAGTAATCATAACACCGTTACTTTCAACTTGATCATCGATAAAGATAGATATAGTCTTCGGGTTGAAGATATAAAGTCGGAAAAGGTCAAACTTGAAGAAATGGGAAACGCGTGAATTGGGACAGGTTGTTCTCTGGCAAGGATGTCGTTGGTAAGTGGGAGGCCTTCAAAGGAGAAATTTTGAGAGAGCAGAGTTTGTATGTTCCTGACAGGATTAAAGGGAAAGTGGATAAGAATTTAAGGAACCTTTGTTCTCTAGGGATATTGGAACTCTGATAAAGAAGAGATGTATGACATGTATATAAGCAAATAAGGCATTTGAGGAGTATAAAACTTCCAAACAATGCTTAAGAAAGAAATCAGGAGAGCTAAAAGAAGGCATAAGGTAGCTTTGGCAGTCAAGGTGAAGGATAATCCAAGCAGCTTCAACAGATATATTAAGAGCAAAAGGATAGAAAGGAATAAAATTGGGCCTCTTGACGATCAGAGTGGTCGGATATGTATGGAACCAAAAGAAATGGGGGGGGGGGGGATCTTAAATGTTTTCTTTCACGTCTGTATTTACTAAGGAAACAGGTATGGAGTCAATGGAAAAAAGGCAAACAAGTACTGAGGTCATGGAACCTACACATATTGAAGAGGAGGAGGCGCTTGCTATTTTGAGGCAAATCAAAGTAGATAAACACAAAGGACCTGACAGGTCCCTTGGAACTTGAAGGAGACTAGTGTTGAAATTGCAGGGGCCCTGGCAGATATATTTAAAATGTTGGTATTTACGGGTGAGGTGCCGGAGGATTGGAGGATACATCATGTTGTTCCATTGTTTAAAAAAGGCTCTAAAAGTAATCCAGTAAATTATCGGCCGGTAAGTTTGACGTCGGTAGTAGGTAAATTATTGAAATAACTATTAAGAGATAGGATGTACAAGTATTTAGCTAGTCAGGGACTTAGTAGGGAAAGTCAAAACGGCATTGTGCGTGGTAGGTCATGTTTAACAAATCTATTAGAGTTTTTCGAGGAGGTTACAAGGAATGTGGATGAAGGGAAGGCAGTGGATGTTGTCTACATGTACTTCAGAAAGGCCTTTGACAAGGTCCTACATGGGAGTTTAGTTAGGAAGATTCAGTCTCTATGTATACATGGCGAGGTAGTAAATTATATTAGACATTGGCTCAATGGGAGAAGCCAGAGAGTGGTAGTGTAGGATCTCTTCTCTGAGTGGAAGCCTGTGACTAATGGTGTACCACAGGGATGAGTGCTAGATCCATTGATATTTATCATCTAGATCAATGATCTAGATGATAATGTGTTTAATTGGATCAGCAAAGTTGCTGATGATACAAAGAATTGAGGTGTAGTGTGTAGTCAGAAAGGTTTTCATGCTTGCAGAGGGATCTGGACCAGCTGGAAGATGGACAGAACAATGGCAGATGGAGTTTCATACAGACAAGTGTGAGGTATTGCATTTTGGAAGGAAAAAACAAGGTAGAACATACAAGGTAAATGGCAAGACAGTGAGGAGTGCAGTAGAACAGAGGGATACAGATCCCTCAACAGATATAGATTTAGGATACAGATACAAAATTCCCTAGAAGTTACGTCACAGGTACATAGGGTAGTAACGAGAGCATTTGGTACATTGGCCTTTATAAATCAAAGTATTGACTATAGGAGCCGGAATGTTATGGTGAGGTTGTATAAGCTATTGGTGAGGCCGAATTTGGAGTACTGGGTGCAGTTCTAGTCACCAAGTTACAGGAAGGATATTAACAAGGTTGAAAGAGTGCAGAGAAGGTTTACAAGGACGTTGCTGGGACTTGGGAAGCTGAGTTACAGAGAAAGGTTGAATAGGTTAGGACTTTATTCCCTGGAGCGTAGATGAATGAGGGGAGACTTGAGAGAGGTATATAAAATTATGATGACTATAGATAGAGTGAATGCAAGCAGGCTTTTTACGCTGAGACTAGGGGAGAAAACAAAACAGAGGACATGGGTTACAGGTGAAGGGGGAAAAGTTTAAAGGGAACACTGGAGGGGCTACTACACACAGAGAGTGGTGTGTGTGCGGAATGAGCCGCCAGATGAATTTGTAAATGTGGGCTCACTTTTAACATTTAGGAAAACTTGGACAGGGTCACGGATGAGAGGTGTATGGAGCGATATGTGCCAGGTGCAGCTCAGTGGGACTAGGCAGAAAAATGTCTCGGCACAGCCAAGAGGGGCCAAAAGTCCTGCTTATGTGCTGTTTAATTCTATGGTTCTATGGTCATATGGAGAATAGCCCTCCAATCATAGTGAAAGCAAGGAGAGAGCAACGAGGGTTAAGAGGTGAGATATTCTTTTGCAGCCTTGATTTTCAGAAGGCATTCGATAAGGTGCCACATAGGAGATTGGTGAGTAAAATCAGAGCTCATGGCTTTGGGGGCAGGGTTTCAACATGGATAGAAAACTGGTTGCCAGATAGAAAGCAAAGGGTAGCAGTGAATCGATGTTTCTCGGACTGGCTGGAGGTGACTAGTGGGGTACCACAGGGCTCTGTATTGGGACCACAGCTCTTTACGATTTATGTCAACGATTTAGATGAGGGCATTGAAAACTATATCAGCAAGTTTGCTGACGATACTAAACTGGGTGGCAGTGTGATATGCGAAGAGGACGTTAGGAGAATACAGGGAGACTTGGATAGGCTGGGTGAGTGGGCAGATACTTGGCAGATGTCATTCAATATGAATAAATGTGAAGTTATCCACTTTGGAAACAGGAACAAGAGGGCAGAGTATTGACTGAACGGTGTAGAGTTAGGTAAGGGAGAAACGCAAAGGGACCTAGGAGTCCTAGTTCACCAGTCAATGAAGGTGAATGAGCACGTGCAACAGGCAGTGAAGAGGGCAAATGGAATGATGGCCTTTATTACAAGGGGAATTGAGTACAGGAGCAAGGATGTCCTTTTGCATTTGTACAGGGCCCTGGTGAGACCACACCTGGAATATTGTGTACAGTTTTGGTCTCCAGGTTTAAGGAAGGACATTCTGGCAATTGAGGAAGTGCAGCGTAGATTCACTAGGTTGATTCCTGGGATGGCAGGGCTGTCTTCCGCAGAGAGATTGGAGAGATTGGGCTTGTACACGCTGGAATTGAGGAGATTGAGAGGGGATCTGATTGAAACGTTTAAGATAATTAAAGGATTTGATAGGATTGAGGCATGAATTATGTTCCAGATGTTGGGAGAGTTCAGTACCAGAGGGAATGGATTGAGAATAAGAGGTGAGTTATTTAAAACAGAGTTGAGGAAGAACTTCTTCTCCCAGAGAGTTGTGGAGGTGTGGAATGCACTGCCTCGGAAGACGGTGGAGGCCAATTCTCTGGATGCTTTCAAGAAGGAGCTAGATAGATATCTGATGGATAGGGGAATCAAGGGATATGGGGACAAGGCAGGGACTGGGTATTGATAGTGAATGATCAGCCATGATCTCAGAATGGCGGTGCAGACTCGAGGGGCCGAATGGTCTACTTCTGCACCTATTGTCTATTGTCTATTGCATATTTATTCAAATATGCCCCTTAATTTGCCCACCGGAGCAACAGATGATATGTTACTGGTTCCTAACACAACAGAGGATCATCTGAACAGGGAAGTTGCAAAAATCGTGATTTTTTTTATCGGCTACTATTTGGCACTCGACATAATCATCCGCAGAAAACTAATCAATAAGTTTCAACACCTAAATCAATAACTCATTGCGCAACTGCATCCCCGATTTCCACACTTGGAGACCCCAGTTAGTTCTGATTGTTAACAGTATCTTCTCGATCTCCATCTACACAGGGACAGCTGTGTACTTACCACCCCCCCCCCAACCCTGCCATACTCACTTTATGCTAATGACTGTATGGTTAAGCACTGCTTGAATGTTATAATGAAGTCTGCTGACGATACCACCTTCGTAGGCCGAATCTAAGGTTGTGACAAATACGCATACAGGGCAGAGTTTGCAGATCTGGCTGAAGGGTACCATAGTAACAAACTCTTACAAAATATGATCATGAGTAAAGAGCTGAATATTGACTTTAGGCCGAGGAACCCAAGGGTCTATCAGCTAAACCTCAGCAAACAATCAGAGGTGGAAACATTCAACAATATTACATTGTTCAGTGTTATTACTTCGGATGAACTGTTCTGGTCGGAGAACGCAATTGTGAAGAAAGCACGGCAGTGCTTCTACTTCCTTTGGAGTTCGCGAAGTTTCGGCATTATATCTACAAATTTGACGAACTTCTACAGATCTGCAGTGGAGCGTATATCGACTCGTTGCATCATAAGCTGGTATGGAAGCACAACCTACCTTGAACGGAAAATCCCTTAAAAAGTAATGTCTATGGCTCCGTCTATCACGGGTAAAGCACTCTCCACCAATACGCACATCTCCACGAAGAGCTGTCGCATGAAAGCAGCATCAATTATTAGTGACGCCACAATACAGTACTGGCGTTCTTCTCGCTGCTACCATCAGGAAGAATGTACAGGACCCTTAAGATTCACATTACCTGCTTCAGGAACGGTTACTACCCTTCAGCCAACAGGCTCTTGGACTTAAGGGGAGAACGCCACTCAACCTCTACACGTACAACACGCTGGAGGACTCAGCAGGTCGGTCAGTATCCGTGGAAACAAGCTGTTAACGTTTCCGGCCGAGACCCTTCGTAAAGACTGAAGAGGGAGGAGCCAGAGGCCCTACAAAGAAGGTGGGGGCAGCGTGGGAAAGAGAAGGCTGTTAGGTGCCATGTGAAAAACAGATAAGAGGAAAGATCAAGGGGTGGCGGAGGGGAAGCAGGGAGGACATAAGCAGGAAAGGTGATTCACTTGGGCCATCTCGGACACTTCTCTCCCACTTCTAGACCTCTCGGTCTCCATCTCTGGAGACAGACTGTCTACTGACATCTTCTATATGCTCACTGACTCTCATAGCTACCTCGACTATACCTCTTCTCACACTGCCACATGGAAAAATGCTATTCCTTATTCCCATTTCCTCCGTCTCCGCCGCATCTGCACCCAGGCTGCAGATCGTAGTTTCCCTTCTTCCATCATCAATGACGCCCTCACCCGCATCTCCTCCATTTCTGCACTTTGACCTGCAGCCCATCCTCCTGTCACCGCCGCAGGGACCTACTTCCCATTGACCTCACCTACCACCCCAACACCCACCTCAACTCTGCTTTACATTCCCATTCGGATATGTCCATACTTAGCCGCCTCACCTTTCCTGCCTATCCCTTCTACAGATCTGTCCTCTTATTGGTTTTTCACCAGGCACCTAGCAGCCTTCTAGTTCCCACCCGTCCGCCCCCAGCTTATTGATAAGGACCCTGACACCTTCCTCTTTAGTCCTTACTAACCGTCTCGGCCCAAAAAGTTGACTGTTGCTGCCCGACCTTCTGAGTTCCTCCAGCGTGTTGTACGTGTTGTTTTCACCCCAGCATTTGGTGCATAATTTGCTTTTACGATTCACTCAACTTCACTTGCCACTCCATTGAGATATCCCACAAAATCTAGACTTACATTCAAATACAGTTCATATAACCATATAACTATATAACCATATTACAATTACAACACGGAAACAAGCCATTTCGGCCGTTCTAGTCCGTGCCTAACGCTTACTCTCACCTAGTGCCACTGACAAGCACTTAGCTCATAATCCTCCATTCCTTTCCTGCCTATATACCTATTCAATTTTACTTTAAATGTTCATCTTAGGTTCTCGATACTTACTGCTTAATTATGTTTTACTAGTCTTACTTCTTTCCTTTGTATTTGGAATTTGTTACATCTTGAACCGAGTAGAGCGCCGGTATTGGCGATTTTTTTCATAGAATCTATTATGGTTATTTTTGTACAGTGGTTTAATTGTGTATGTCCGCAATAAAATGTTTTTCAGGGTTGGATATGGTGACATAGACGTACTTATACACTTACTTCGACTTTTGAACTTTCAATTGTGCCCATTCTGCCTCAATCTCTCTAAAAATATGATTTGCGCGGGAAAACAGGAACACTGAAGGAGGAGATATGCCCGGTCGTAGTACACATGCGTCAACCCAAGATGAGTGTGAATAGATATTGTTTTTGCACCGCCTTCGGTGGGACCTCCCTGTCGAAATACTCTTGCTCCAATTGTATGTATTTGTCACCTGGTGGAATCGGAAAACAAAACACTCACCCACGACTGTTACCTCTATGCTGTCGCTTTCTTCTGAGGATACGGTTGTACCAGACACTATGCCCGTGTATAAACAACTGTATTTGCCCGATGCATCAACTCCATTCGCGATGGAGAAGGTCACGCTGATTCGCTGGGATTGTTTTCCCTCTATTGGTTTTCCGTTTTTGTACAGGTGAAAGGTGGCATCAGAATGTACCGAACCAGTTATCCAACAAGTTAACTTGACCGATTCATCTGACACGTAGACTTTATCCGTTCGGCCACTTAATATTTGAGGTCTCGGTGGCCGAGCTGGATGGAAAGAAATTGAATTGATTCAGACTGTACTCAAGCGTATGGAATCAATATTCTCACTGACTCCGTGCAACTACCTATTTCTCATTCCTAATTCCCATCATATAACACCCATCCGCACATCTGTCTGAAGATGTATATGTGTGAGAGACTAACCAAGAGTCAATAGTTGACGGTTGTCTGTATGATCCAACAAAAGATCTACTGGAAAGCTCTGCTAAGTTAAAGAGCAGGAACTCCAGGGTAATGACCTAAACGATTGCTACTAGTACCACGAGTTAGTGAGGCTATAAATAGGAAGATTATATAGTTGAACACGTGGCTAAGGATGTGGCGCAGGAAGGAAGGCGCTAGATGTTCGGATCATTGGGCACTCTTCCAGCGAAGGTGGATCCTGTACAGAGAAGACAGTTTGCAACTGAACTGGAAGTGTACTAACATATCAACAGGAAGCTTCACTAGCTCACGCTGCAAGGATCTGAGGGTGGGATCATCCTAGGAGAGCAAGAAGATGGTAACCAGAGAGTCAGAACAATTTGGAGAGTGGTTGTAGAGATAGATGTTGTTTAGACATCCGACAAAGTCAGGAACTAAAACGTTGAGCACGATGCCACTAAATTCCTGAGCTAAATACTATGCCAAAGAAAGAGGTGTGGTTGAAAAGACAGTTGAATTCAGGGCACGGATCAACACCTTGAATTATGATAGTATACCCATCAGTGCGATCTGGCTGCAGAAGGGGCGGGACTGGCAGCTCAGTATTCCAGTTTTCCTTTGTTTTAGACACACCTTAGGAGGTGGGATTAAGGAGGAGGTCAGGTGGTTGTGGCTGCACCCCTTGACAATAAGTACTCCTGTTTGAGTACTGTTGGATGGGGGGGACAGCCTACCTGGGGGAAGCGACAGTGGTCGTGCCTCTGGCACACAGTCTGGCCCTGTTGCTCAGGAAGGTAGAGAAAGGAAGAAGAAGAAGAAGACAATAGTGATAGGGGACTCTATAGTCAGGGGTTCAGACAGGCGATTCTGTGGATGCAGGAAAGAAACTCGAATGGTAGTTTGCCTCCCAGGTGCCTGGGTCGGGGATGTTTCTGATCGCTTCCAAGATATCCTGCGGTGGGAGGGAGAACAGCCAGAGATTGTGGTACATATTGGTACCATTGACATAGGTAGGAAAATGGAAGAGATCCTGAAGGAGAACTACAGGGAGTTAGGAAGGAAGTTGAAAAGCAGGACCTCAAAGGTAGTAATCTCTGGATTACTTCCTGTGCCACGCGACAGTGAGGATAGGAATAGAATGAGGTGGAGGATAAATCCGTGGCTGAGGGATTGGAGCAGGGGGCAGGGAGTCAGATTTTTGGATCATTGGGACCTCTTTTGGTGCCGGTGTGACCTATACAAAAAGGACGGGTTGCACTTGAATCCCAGGGGGACCAATATCCTGGCGGGGAGGTTTGATAGAGTTGTTGGGGAGGGTTTAAACTAGTTTGGCAGAGAGGTGGGAATGAAAATGTGAGTGCAGGGATTAAGATAGAAAGAAAAGGGCATGATGCTAAGAGTTGTGAATTGATGAGGAAGGACAGGAAGGGAACAGAACGTAATTGCAGCCAGTTAAATGGGTTGAAATGTGACTATTTCAATGCTCGTAGTATTAGGAAAAAGGAGGATGAATTTAGAGCGTGGATTAGTAGGTGGAACTACGATGTTGTGGTCGTTACTGAAACTTGTTTGGAGGAAGGGCAGGATTGGGTGATGCAGGTCCCGGGGTTCAGGTGTTTTAAAAGGAATAGGATAGGAGGTAGAAAAGGGCGGGGAGTGGCATTGCTGGTCGGGGATAGAATCATGACTATAGAAAGGGAGGACGCTGCAGAAGGAGTCTGGGTGGAAGTCAGAAATAGGAAGGGATCAATCACTGTTCTAGGAGTAGTTTATAGGCCCCCGTATAGCCCTCGGGACACCGAGGAGCAGATAGGAGGGCAAGATTTAGAATGGTGCAGGAAATACTGGGTAGTAGATATGGGTGATTTAAACTTCCCTCATATTGACTGGCACCTCCTGAGCTCAAGGGGGATAGATGGGGCTGAATTTGTCAGGTGTGTTCAAGAAGAATTCCTGACACAGTATGTGGACCGGCCGACGAGAGGAGAGGCTATACTGGATCTAGTACTGGGTAATGAACCTGGTCAGGTGACAGACCACTTGGTGGGGGAGCATTTTGGTGAGAGTGACCACAACCCCCTTAGCTTCAGCAAAGCTATGGAAAGGGATAAAATCAGACGAAATGGTAAAGTGCTTAACTAGGGAAGGGCTATCTTTGAAGGGATGAGTCAGGAACTAGAGAGAGTAAACTGGAAACAGATGTTCAAAGGGGAGAGCGCAGAAATAATGTGGGAAATGTTTATAGACGGCTTGAGCTAGGTTAAGGGTGGGTTTGTCCCACTGAGGGAAGGTAAAAATGGTAGGAAAAGGGAACCGTGGATGACGAAATACGTGAGGCAACTCTTCAAGAGGGAAAAGGAAGGTTATGTTAGATATAAGAAGCAGGAAGAAGGAGGGGCTTATTAGAAAATGTAGGGTAACCAGGAAGGAGCTAAAGAAAGGACTTAGGAGAGCTCGAAGGGGGCATGAGAAGGCCTTGGCATGTAGGATTAAGGAGAACCTCAAGGCGTTCTATGTGCCGGTGAAGAATATGAGGATGACGAGAACGAAGGTGGGACCGCTAAAGGATAAAGAGAGCAACATGAGCCTGAAGGCGGAGGAGGTTGGGGATGTCCTAAATTAATACTTTTTTCCGTATTCACAAGTGAAAAGGACCTTGATCAGGATGAGGTCGAAGTAGAGCGGGCCTGTGTGTTGGACAATGGGGAGGTTAAGAAAGAAGAAGTGCTGGATCTTCTTAAAAACATTAAAATTGATAAATCCCCTGGGCCGGATATAATACACCCCAGCTTGCTGTGGGAATTGAGAGAAGGGATCGCTGGAGCATTAGCTATGATCTTTGCATCCTTATCGGCTTCAGGGGAAGTGCCAGAGGACTGGAGAACGGCAAATATAGTTCCCTTGTTTAAAAAAGGTAATAAGGAGAAACCTGTGAACTATAGACCGGTGAGTCTTACGTCGGTGATATGCAAACTTTTGGAAAGGATTCTTAAGGATAGGATCTACGGCCAGTTGGAGACGTACAGTTTACTCATGGATAGCCAACATGGCTTTGTGAAGGGGAGATGGTGCCTCACGAGCCTGAGTGAGATTTTTTGAAGAGGTAACAAAAGGAATTGATGAGGGTAAGGAAGTGGATGTGGTCTACACGTAATTTAGCAAAGCACCTGACAAGGTCCCTCATGGGAGACTCATCCAGGAAGTCATGAGGCATGGGATAAGTGGAACTTTGGCTGTTTGGATAAAAAATGGCTTGAAGGAAGAAAGCAGAGGGCAGTTATGGAATGAAAGTATTCTGCTTGGAGGTCGGTGAATAGTGGAGTACCGCAGGGATCTGTCCTGGGACCCTTGTTATTTGTGATTTTTATAAATAACCTGGATGTAGAGGCAGAAGAATGGGTGATTAAGTTTGCGGATGACACGAAGATTGGAGGAGCTGTGGATGGAGCTCTAGGTGGTCGAAGGTTACAAGAGGATAGAGACAGGCTGCAGAGTTCAGCAGAAAAATGGCAGATGGAGTTCAATCTGGACAAGAGTGAGGTGATGCATTTTGGATAGACAAACCAGAAGACTGAGTAGGATTAATGGTCAGTTACTTAAGAGTGTGGATGAACAAAGGGACCTTGAGGTTCAAATCCATATATCCCTCAAGTTGGCTGCACAGGTATACAGGGTAGATAAGAAGGCCTATGGGATGCTAGGCTTCATTAACAGGGGGATTGAATTCAAGAGTAGAGAGGTCATGTTGCAGCTCTACAAATCTCTGTTGAGACCGCACTTCGAGCATTGTGTTCAGTTCTGGTCACCTCATTATAGGAAGGATGCGGAAGCTATGGAGAGGGTGCAGAGGAGATTTACCAGGATGTTGTCTGGTTTGGAGAACAAGTTAAATGAAGCAAGGTTTGCAGAGCTGGGACTTTTCTCTTTGGAGCGTAAAAGAATGACAGCGGACTTGATAGAGGTCTACAAGATTATGAGAGGCATTGATAGGGTGGATAGACAGTACCTGTTTCCCGGGGTACCAATAGTGAACACCAGACGGCATATGTACAAAAATAAGGGAGGGAAGTTTAGGGGAGACGTGAGGGGTAAGTTTTTACATAGAGGGTTGTGAGTGCCCGGAATTACTTGCCAGGGATGGTGGTGGAGGCTGAAACATTATGGGTATTTAAGAGCCTATTGGACAGGAACATGGATGAAAGAAAAATGGAGGGTTATGGGGTAGTGTGGGTTTAGTACTTTTTAAAAGGATTATATGGGTCGGCACAACACAGAGGGCTAAAGGGCCTGCACTGTGCTGTAGTGTTCTATGGTGTTACTGCTAAGGGTAAATACCACAACAATGCTATCAGGACCGACTGCAGAACTTGCTGAATGATAATATATGGGTGGGGCTGCGAAACACCTCACTAAATGAAACAGTCTCTTCACGTCCCATCTACGTCGGCCGTTCAAGGTTCAAAAGCTTTCAGTGATACCCCAACTTTATTCTTTTAAACTCCTGTGAATGGGCATCGGAGTTCAATGGGTGCATATACGTTAACCAATTCATTTGCTGAACCTTTCTTGTGACGCCACTGAAATGTCTCCATTTCCAAAACATCCTTTCTCATATCTGCCCTCTAGTCTTCGATGCCTCCGCTGTAGCAAATATTGTTCCTACATCCACACTACCAGAAGGTGCTTGTGATTATAGCAGTTAAGTACTGCGGATCAGAACAAATATCGCACTTAGTGTGGCATGTGACGCGGGAAAGCTAAGATCACGAAGACAGAATCACCTAAGCAGAACATTTCGCATGGCAATTAACGTTGACATTCATTCAGCACCCTCCAAAAGAACAAAGTCCTTCACATCACCATTCGGAAAGATCATACTTCTATCCGAGCTTGGGTTCTCTGATCCAATACTCTCTCACGATGGTGAACATCATTTCCAGGTCCAGTCTAAGTGGTCCTTTCAAAGTCCAAAGTCGTTTAGAGAGACCGCACAATCTTCATTTATTTTTACGCACCAGTGTTTAGATCCTCAAACGCTACATTTACTTTAAACCTTTCATCTGCTGAATCTTTCCCTTGGAACGACATTTGGATCGTCTTGAATATCATCCCATCCTTTCTCATATTTACCTGCCATTTCGGGACGCCTCCACTATAGAAAAGTTCGAGTCCATCTCTAATCTATCAATACGTGCCTATGATAATCAGCGGTAAATATTATAGATCACGAAGGAAAAATACGATTTAGTGTGGCATGTGGCATGTGATGCTGGAAAACAACGATCACGAGGACAGAAACACATAAGCAAAAAATTGCGGATGGCAATTAACGCAGAGGTTTCTGAATATTGGTTTAAAATTCCGAGCATGAGTTGGATTTATTATGAACAGTCCAAAAAGGAGTAATGCAGTTCATGAATAGCGATAGCAGCTTCTTTTTATAATTTTCCAGACAAACCAGGACATTAGCTCAAAGTGACGCTGTAAGAAAACATAGAGAAGATTTGACCCAAAAGCAGAGTAGGGGAGACAGCTTGGTAACAAACGAAACCAGTAGTGATAGATAAGTCACCAAGGGGTGCAATACAGGAGAGAACAAAAACTAAACACAACAGGCAGTAGGGTAAACTATAGGGAGGAATAGTGAAGACGTGAAAAATCGGTTGAAGTTGGATGGCTCTCCTCCATTATGTCATGATAAGCTTGGAGAAAATTAGATACCAGAAATTTGATACATCTTTTAATTTTAAACAGGTCTGCCGACACTTTATTCAATATTTTCACATGAAGTAATTATTTATTTATTGATTTATTTTTAATTTTCTTTAGGGAAAACCCTTATCCGGGAAGTTTCGGAGATGACTGGAAGGATGTTTTTTTTTTTCTCTTACTCTTTTTTCTAATTTTATCTTCAAATGGACTGCCCAATCTTTCTTTTTTAGTTGTTTTAGTTCAGTTAGTGCTTTTTTTCCGTTTATAGAATAAATTTTCCAATTTTTTATGATTGTTCTGAGGAGTTGTAGTTCTTTCGATTGCTTTGTAAATATAACAGCGGAACATTTTACCTATCTGATTTTGACAATAAATACTTCTTTTTTACTGTTGTTTATATGTTTTTCGTATTATCTGTTTACAAAACTTCTCTGATTTGTACATTCTTTATTAGAAAATGAATAAAAAGATTGAAAAGTGAAATGAAATGAAGCTGGATGGTGCAGAAGTGAAGAGGAATGTGGGGCATACGTGATTAATAAGGCTGCAGGTGATGAGCCTGGAACGAGTGGCAGGTGAATCCTATTGGCTGGGTGGAGACTGGGCTCAATCTGCATTTGCCGGCTGAAGAATGCGACCACGAGCTGACCTGATAGATATGCACGGAAGAGATAAAAATAACAAGTGGAAATCTTTAACAGTCTTGGGTTTCGCATTCTTGTTATCAAAGTCCAGAAATAAAATACCATGACATATATTTGATAAAACTTGAGAGCTGATCTTTCAGCATTTCCCATGACAAGACCTCTCCCATAATGATGAAAGCAAGGCGAAAGCAGCGACGGTTAAGAGGTGATATATTAATTTGCAACTGCATTTGTATGCTAATATGCGCCATAGTTTGCCCACCGGAGTAACAGATGACATGTTACTGGTTCTTAACGCGACACAGGATCTTCTGAACAGGGGAGGTTGCAAAAATCGGGACTTTCTTTATCGGCTGCTACTCGGCCCTCAACGTCATCATCTGCACAAAACTAATCAATATGTTTCAAGACATTGACCTCAATACCTCATTGGGCAATTGCATCTTCAATTTCCACGCTCGGAGATCCCAGATAGTTCTGATTGGTAACATTTTCCTCTCGATCTCCATCCACACTTGTACAGCTGTGTACTTGGCCCCCACGCCCTAAACCCGCTGAACACTACAGAATGCTAATGACTGTATGGTTAAGCACAATTTGAAAGCTACAATTAAGTTTGCTGAGGAAAACACCGTCGTAGGCTGAATCTAAGGTGGTGACAAATACGCATACAGGGCAGAGATTGCAGATCTGGCTGAGGGATGCCATGCTAAAAAACTCTTACAAAGTACGATCAAAATTAAAGAGCTGAATATTGACTTTAGAACGAGGTTCCCAATGATCTATAAGCCAGTCCTCATCAGACAACCAGAGGTGAAAACAATCAGCAATGTACCATTGCTTAATGTTGTTACTTCGGAGGAACAGCTCTGGTCATAGAACGCAATTTTAATTGTGAAGAAAGCACGGCAGTGCTTCTACTTCCTTTAGAGTTCGCAAAGGTTCGGCGGTACATCTACAATTTTGGCGAAATTCAATAGATGTGCAGTGGAGCGTATATCTCGTCGCATCGCAGAATGGTATGGAAACACAACCTACCTTGAAGGGAACAGACCTTAAAAAAAGAAAGCTATATTGCCCAGTGTATCACAGGCAAAGTACTCTCCACCAAAACGCACATCTCCACGAACAGCTGTGGCAGGAATGCAGCATCAATCATCTGTGACGCCGCTATACAGCACTTGCGTTCTTCTCGTTACTGCCGTCAGGAAGAATGTTCAGGACACTTAAGATACACATTACCTGCTTCAGGAACAGTTACTACCCTTCAGCCATCATGCTCTTGAACATAAGGGCAGAACTTCACTCAGTTTCACTTGCCTCTCCATTGAAATATTCCCACAATCGGGAATTTCATTATCGGCTGCTACTTGGCACTCAACATCACCATCCGCACAAAACTAATCAATAAATTTCAAGACCTTGACCTCAATACCTCATTATGCAATTGCATCCTTGATTTCCGCACTTGGTGATCTCCGTGAGTTCTGATTGGTGGCAGTATCTTCTCGAATTCCATCCATACAGGTACAGACATCCCCTCCCCCCGTGTTTCGTTGAGTATGCCCGCAATAAAATTTAGCTCAGGGTTGGATATGGTCACATATAGGCACTTCAACAATAAACTTAGTTTGAACTTTGAAATTTCAATTGTGCCCAACATGTCTGAATGTCTGCACAAATAAGATTCGCGCTTGAAGTTTGAAGGAGGACGTATGCCTGATCGTAGGACACATGTGTCATACCAAGATGTCTGTGAATTGATATAGTATTTGCACCAATATAGGCGGGGCAACCCAGTCGAAATACTCCGGTTCCAATTCTGTGCATTTGTCACCTTGTTGAATGTGAAAACAAAACACTCACCCACAACTGTTATCTTCATTGTGTCGCTTTCTGTTGAGGTTATTCTTCTACCGGACGCCGTGCACGTGTAAACACAATTGTATTCGCTGAATGCAGCAACTCCATTCGAGAGGGTGAACCTCGCTTTGCCTTGCTGTGATTGCTCTTCCTTTACTGGTTGTCGGTTTTTGTACAGATAGAAGATGCCATCGGAATGTACCGGGTAAGTTATCCAACAGGTTAAAATGACCAATTCACCTGTTAGATACACTTTGTTCCTTGGGTAAATTAATATTTGAGGCTTCGGTGGCCGATCTAAAAAGAAAGAAAATCAATTAATTTAGACTGCACAGAAGCGGAAGGAATCAAAATTCGCACTGAATTTGTGCAAATCCCGTTCTGTGCAACTATTTACTTCGGATTCCTAATTTCCATTAGATAACACCTAGCCCTTGTCTGAAGTTTTCTATGTAGAAGGAACATTTCCTAGAGGCTAAAGTGACGTATGTCTGTATGGTTGAACTGAAGAACTACAGGAAAGCTCTGCTAAGTTAAATAACAGGATATTCAGGGTTATGGCGTGCCCGATTGCTACTCATGCCAAATATTACTGAGTCTAGAAATAATAAAATTATACATTTTAGCAGGTGGCTAAGGATTTGGTGCAGGAAAGAAGGCGCCAAATGTTTGGATCACTGGTCACCCTTCCAGTGAAAGTCGATCCTGAACAGAAAAGACAGTTTGCAACTGAACTGGAAGTGTCTAAAATCCCAACCGGAAGCCTTGCTCATGCTGCAAGGGTCTGAGGGTGGGCACCATCACAGAGATGCAGGTCGATGGGAAATAGAGGGTCAGAACAGTTACTGGAGAGGTTGTGGATTAGATGTTATGACATCAGACAAAGTCAGTAATTAAAATGTTGAACATGATGTCACTAAACTCCTGAGCTGCGTAAAGATCATGCCAAAGCAAGAGTAAGGTAGAAAATGTGAATGAGTTCAGGGCAGGAATGAACACCCGGAAGTATGATATTAAACCCATCAGTGCGATCTGGCTGCAGGAAGGGCAAGTCCGGCAGCTCCGTTTTCAGGTTTTCGGATGTTTTAGAGACAATTTAGCGGGAGGTATTAAAACAGGAGGGCTGCTGTTACTAGTCAAGGCAATGCTGTCAGTACCGGCTGCAGAACGTGTTGAATAATACATTTGGGTGGAACTGTGAAATATCCAACTATATGTCCGAGTAAATGAAACAGTCTTTCCACGTCCACTCTACGACGGCCATTCAAAGTTCAAAAGCATTCAATGAACCCCCTTCCCTTCATTCTGTTAACCTCCAGTGAATAGGCACCACAGTCGTAACTGCATATACATTATCCATTTCATTTGCTGAATCTTTCTTGTGACGTCAATGTCTCCAATACCCACACATCCTTTCTCATATTTACCCTGTAGTCCTAGCAGCATCCGCTATAGCAAACATAGTGTCTACATGCACACTACCAGAAGGTGCTTGTGGTTCTAAGGGGTAAATTCTACGGATCGGGACAAAAATAGTATTTTCCGTGGCATGTGGTGCAGGGAAACAAAGATCACGAGGACAGAAACACCTAAGCAGAACACTGTGGATGGCAATTAATGCTGACGTTTAGGAATATTAGATTTCGCATGGCAATTAAAGTTGACATTTATTTATCACCCTCCAGAAGAAGAAAGTCCTCCGCATCTCTGTTCAAAAGGATCATACTTCTATCCGAGCTTGTGTTCTCTGATCCATTACTCTCTCACTATGGGGAACATCATCTCCAGGTCCAGTCTCAGTGAGCCTTTCAAAGTCCAAGGTCTTTTAGTGAGACCGCACAACCTTCATTTATTTTTACGCACCAGTGTTTAGGGTCCAGAGCCTCAAACGCTACAAATACGTTAAAACCTTCATTTGCTGAATCTTTCCCTTGGAACGCCATTTGGATCGTCGTGTATCTGATCTCATGATTTTTCATATTTACCTGTCATTTCGGACTCCTCCACTATAGGAGAGACCGAGTCCATTTCTCATCTATCAAAATGTGCCTATGATATTAAGCGGTAAATATTATATATCTCGAAGGAAAAATAGGATTTAGTGTGGCTTCTGATGCTGGAAAACAACGATCACGAGGACAGAAACACATACGCAGAAAATTGCGGATGGCAATTAACGCAGATATTTATGAATAATCGCTTTAAATTCCGAGCTTGAGGAGGATTTATTATGAACAGTCCATAAAGGAGTAATACAGTTTATGAATAGCGATAGCAGCTTTCTTTTATATTTCTCCGGACAAACCAGGACATTAGCTCAAAGTGACACTGTAAGAAAATATAGAGAAGACTTGACCCAAAAGCAGAGTAGGGGAGACAGCTTGGTAACAATCGAAACCAGTTGTAATAGCTAAGTCACCAAGCTAGGTCTCACTAAAAGACCTTGGACTTTGAAAGGCTCACTGAGACTGGACCTGGAGATGATGTTCCCCATAGTGAGAGAGTAATGGATCAGAGAACACAAGCTCGGATAGAAGTATGATCCTTTTGAACAGAGATGCGGAGGACTTTCTTCTTCTGGAGGGTGCAAAACAGGAGAGAACAGAAACTAAATACAACAGGCAGTAGGGTAAACTATAGGGAGGAAGAGTGAAGACGAGAAAAACCGGTTGAAGCTGGATGGCTCTCCTCCATTATGTCATGATAAGCTTGGAGAAAATTAGAAGCCGTACATTTGATACATCTTTTAATCTTAAGCAAGTCTGGCGACCCTTTATTCAATATTTTCACATGATTTAAGTTATTATTTATTAAATTATTTATTTCTATTTCTCCTTAGGGAAAATCCTTAACAGTGAAGGTTCGAGATGACTGTAAGGATGTTTTTGTTTTCCCTCACTTTCTCTTTTTTTCTAATTTTATCCTCAAATGGACTGCCCAATCGTTTTTTATTTTTTGTTTTGTTTTGGTTTAGTTAGTGTTTTTTTTTACCTTTATTAAATAACTTTTCCTTTTTTATGATTGTTATGAGGAGCTGTAGTTTTTTCGATTATATTGCATATATAACAGCGTAACATTTTACCTATCTGATTTTGACAATAAATAGATTTTGTACTGTTGTTTATATGTCTTCTGTATTATCTGTTTGCTGAACCTCCCCTCTGATTTGTATATTCTTTGTATATTCTTGTACACATTACCTGCTTCAGGAACAGTTACTACCCTTCAGCCACCATGCTCTTGAACCTAAGGGAAGAACTTCACTCAGTTTCACTTGCCTCTCCATTGAAATATTCCCACAATCGGGAATTTCAATATCGGCTGCTACTTGGCACTCAACATCATCATCTGCACAAAACTAATCAATAAATTTCAAGAGCTTGACCTCAAAACCTCATTATGCAATCGCATCCTTGATTTGCACACTTGGTGATCTCCGTTAGTTCTAATTGGTGGCAGTATCTTCTCGACTTCCATCCACACAGGTACAGCCCCCTCCCCCCGTGTTTCGTTGAGTGTGCCCGCAATAAAAATAATCTCAGTTTTGGATATGGTCACATATACGCACTTCAACAATAAACTTACTTCGAACATTGAAAATTCAATTCAGCCCAACATGTCTGAATATCTGCAAAAATATGAATCGCGAGTGAAGTTTGAAGGAGGAGGTATGCCTGGTCGTAGGGCAAACGCGTCAAACCAAGATGTTTGTGAGTTGATACAGTGTTTGCACCACTATAGGCGCGGAAACTCAGTCGAAATACTCTAGTTCCAATTCTATGCATTTGTCACCTTGTTGAATGTGAAAACAAAACACTCACCCACGACTGTTATCTTTATTGTGTCGCTTTCAGTTGAGGATATTCTTCTACCGGACTCCGTGCACGTGTAAACACAATTGTAATCGCTGGATGTATCACCTCCATCCCAGAGGGTGAACGTCGCTCTGCCTTGCTGTGATTGCTCTTCCTTTACTTGTTGTCGGTTTTTGTACAAATGGAAGGTCCCATTGGAATGCACAGGACCAGTTATCGAACAAGTTAAAATGATCGATTCACATGACAAATATTCTTTGTTCCTTCGGTTGCTTAATATTTGAGGTTTCGGTGGCTGATCTAGAAAGAAAGGAAATCAATGAATTTAGACTGCGCAGAAGCGGAAGGAATCAAAATTCTGACTGACTTCGTGCAAAATCCGTTCTGTGCAACTATTTACCTCGCCTTCCTAACTCCCATTATATTACACCCAACCCTCGTCTGAAGTTTTCTATGTAGAAGGAACATTTCCTAGAGGCTAAAGTGACATATGTCTGTATGATTGAACAAAAGAACTACTGGAAAGCTCTGCGAAGTTAAATAGCAGGATCTTCAGGGTTATGCCGTGCCCTATTGCTACTGATGCCAAGTATTACTGAGTCCTGAAATAACAAAGCTATTCAGTTTAACAGGTGGCTTTGGTGCACGAAGGAAGGGGCCAAATGTTTGGATCACTGATCACCCTTCCAGTGAAGGACGATCCTGTACAGAAAAGACAGTTTGCAACTGAACTGGAAGGGGTCCAAAATCCCAACGGGAAGCTTTGCTCATGCTGCAAGTGTCTGAGGGTGGGCACCATCCTATAGATGCAGAACGATGGGAAACAGAGGGTCAGAACAGTTACTGGAGAGTTTGTGGATTAGATGTTAAGACATCAGACAAATCAGGAATCAAAATGTTGAGCATGATGTCACTAAACTCTTGACCTGCGTAAACATCTTGCCAAACCAAGAGTATGGTAGAAAAGGCAGATGAGTTCAGGACATGAATGAACACCCGGAAGTATGATATTATACATATCAGTACGATCTGGCTGCAGAAAGGGCAAAACTGGCAGCTCAGCATTCAGGTTTCCCAATGTTTTAGACACATCTAAACAGGAGGGATTGAAGAAGGAGGGCCCACTATATTCCCATTAAATGAAACAGTCTTTCCATGTCCACTCTGCGACTCTATTCAAAGTTCAAAAGCTTTCAATGAACCCCCCCTCCCCTTTATTATTTTAATCTCCGGTGAACAGGGACCAGATTCATTTGCTGAATCTTTCTTGTGACGCCACTGAAATGTCTCCAATGCCAGCACATTATTTCTCATATTTGCCCTCTAGTCCTGCCTGCCTCAGCTGCAGCAAAGATCGTGTCTACATCCACTCTGGCAGAAGGTGCTTGTGATTTTAGGGGGTATATACTACGGATCAGAACAATAATCGGATTTAGTGTGGCATGTGATGCAGGGAAACAAAGATCGCAAAGACAGAAACACCTAAGCAGGACATTGCGGGTGGCAATTAATGCTGACGTTTATGATAATACAAACGTTTGTGGATTTAAATTCGAAGCATCAGGGAGATTGGAAATGAATAGAGCATAAAGGAGTATTGCAGCTGATGAATAGCGATACCAGTTTTTTGTTTAAAACTCTCGGAACAAACTAGGAAATTAACATTACTGTGAGAAAATAAAGAGAATGCTTGACCCAAAAGCAGAACAAGTAGACGTTTTAGCAATGAACTAAATCTTTAGTAATAGACAATCCACCAGGGGGCACTAAACACAAGGAGCAGAAACTAAACACACTAGGTAACAGAGTAAACGTTCAGCAGGCAGAGTTAAGATGAGGAGCAATTGTTTGAAGCAGGGTGGTTTGACGTGTAAGGAATGAGAAACATAAGGTTGTTATCGGACATGGTTTTAACTTTTCAGAAATTGACGGGGAGCCTCATTCTGTAAAACGACTAGATGGGAAAGAGTTTGTGAAATGTGTTTACGAATATTACCTGAATTAGTGCGTCGAAATCTGAGAAAAAGACTGTGCGATCTGCTATAAGGAAATGAAATAGGGAAGGTGACAAAATTTTGTGTCGGAGAACATTTTTCATCTCGTGATCTCAAAATATTAATTTCAGAGTAAATTTGAAATAAAAAGGACAGACCGAGTAAGCGTGTTGAGATTTGAATATCATAAAGGCGAGTTTTGATGGTTTCAGCAACAATTTGGCAAAAGTTAATTAGGACAGGCTGTTTTCTGGCAAAGGTGTGCATTTTAAGCAGAAAGTCTTCAAAAGTGAAATCCTGAGCGTTCAAAGACTCCATTTCTCTGTCAGAATAAAAGGTAACGATAACAGGACAGGCAAAGAAAGCGCGTGGATAAACAAAATATATTCATTATCCTGGTTAAGGAATAGAGGAGGCTGCATTGCAGGTTTAGGCAGATAGGAAGAAACCAGTTGCTTATGCAGCACAAGAAATGAAATAGAATACTTTGAGAACTTGGGACACGAAATTTACACACACACACACACACACACACACACACACACACACACACACACACACACACACACACACACACACACACACACACACACACACGCACTCACGCACATATATATATATATATATATATATATATATATATACACACGTACACCCACATACTCGGGATATGGATACAAAATCAACAGAAAGGCAAGGTGGCATCAACGCAATGGACCCTGTACAACTAACAGAGCACAAGGTGTTTGCTGTTTTGAGGAAAGTTAGAATGGATAGTTCCCCTGGGCTTGACAATGTGTTGAGGAAGGCAACTGTGGAATTGCCCGGGGCACTAGCAATTATGTTTAAATCATCCTTAGCGACCGGTCAGATACGAGAGGATTGGGAGATAACCAATGTTTTCCACTGTTTAAGAAAACTCCTAAAAATAATCCATGAAGTTATAGGCCGGTGATCTTTAATTGAGTAGAGGGAATGACATTGGACCCGATGTATGTGCATTTGGATAGACATGGACTAATTATGTATGGTCAGTGTGGCTTCGTGCGAGGTAAGCTGCGTCTACCAAATCCTATCGAGTTTGTTAAGGAATCCAGCAGGAAAGTTGATGGAGACAAGGCAGTGAATGTGGTCTAGATGGACTTCAGCAAGGTATTTGGCAAAGTTCTGCATGGGAGTTTGATCAGGAATTTTCAGTCATTCGCATTCAAAATGAGGTAGTAAATTTGATTAGACATCAGCTTTGTAGAGCAACCGGAGAGTAGGAGATAGTTGCCTCCCGGTACCGCATGTGTCGCATGGGTCAGTGCTCGGTATGTTATTGTTTGTCATCGAAATCAAACATCTGAATAATAATGCGGTTAACTGGATTAGCAAAGTTACCGATGAAACGGTGATTGGGGGTGAGGTGGACAGCGAGAAGCACTATCATGACGCGCAATGGGATATAGAGTTTCTGGAAAAATGTGCTGAGAATGGCAGATGGAATTCAGTCAGAAAAGTGAGAGTTATTGCAGTTCGATAGGACCAGCCAGGGTAGGATTTACACAGTAACCGGGAGGGAACTGAGGAATGCGATGGAAGAAAGCAATGTGGGGATACAGGTCCATAATTCACTGAAAGCAGCGTTACGGTTTGATAGTGTCGTAAAGAAAGATTTTGACACACTGGCTTTAATAAATCAAAGGACTGAGTACTTAAGAGGGGATACTATATTGAATGTGTATAAGACGTTGGCGAGGCTTAATTTGGAGTATTGTGTGCAGTTTTGGTCACATACCTACAGAAGTAATATAAGTAAGTTTACAAAAGTACAGAGAAAATTTACAAGACTATTGCCAGCTTTGGACTACCGGAGATATATGGAAAGATTGATAGGTTTGGACATTATTTAATGGTAGGCAGAAAATTGAGAAGAAATTTGATAGAGGTATGCAAATTTAAGAGATAGGGTAAATGCGAGCAGGGTATTTCCACTGAGGTCGGGTAGGACTGCAAGTGATCATGGGTTAAGTGTGAAAGGTAAACGTTTAAGGGGAACTTGCGGGGAAACGTCTTCTCTCAGAGAATTGTGAGCGTATTAAACGAGCGGCCAGCGCAAACGTTGCAAGCAAGTTCGATTTCAACGAATAAGAGAAGTTTCGATCGGTACGTGAATGATGGGGTTGGGGGGTGGAGGGCTACGTTCCCTGTGTAGGCCGTTTAAATCTTTAGGCTGGACTAGACAGGCCGAAGGTCCTGTTTCTGTGCTGTCCTGTTCGGTGACTCTGTGACTCTGGCAAGGACACGCTCATAACAAAGACAGGAAGGAATATGAGAGGGCGGGAGTGAAAGTAAATTTTAATCTGCTCTCTATGACCCCTGCCTGTCTAAATATTTTTCCATCACGCGCAGGCATCAGTACATACAACATACCCTTAAATCGACAAATATTAAACTCACCCACGACAGTTATTGTCACGGTTTCGCTTTGCTCTGACGTGACATTGGTCTCAAGCATTGAGAACGTGTAAACACAGTAGTACTCATATATGCCTGCCCTTGTGTTTATGATGTTAAACGTCGCACTTCTTTGCCATGAAGAGTTTCGTCTTTTGACTGGGGTTTGTAGACCGATTTTGTAGAGCAGATAGCTTGAAAATTGATGTAGGTCTTTAGCTGCACAAGTGAACGTGATCCTTTCATCTGACACATAGAATTTGTCCTTACGGTCTGGAACTAGACGGGGTTTCTCGGGAGGAGCTGGAAGCATTAAAATAAGTCGAAGTAGTCTGCGGAAAGCCGACAAGTATGAGAAGATTCTTTTTCGTACGGTAGAATAATCGTTCCGAGGAGCTGTTTGCTTTTCGTGTCTTCCAGTCTGAAATATTATGTACAAAAATAGATTTCCCTGGAGACAAGGCGTGACATACATCCGGATAAATGTAGAACGGGATTTACTTATGCAATTGATAGTCTACCCAAAGGCAGAATGAGTCGAAAGACCGTGATAGGAAATATACTTTATTATTCTTGTACATCGTCAGGGTAGCTTTCAAATATTTTTCTACAAACCTCGTGCATCATTGCAAACTATATAGACTTAAGACCATAAACGTTGAACTCACCTACGACATTTATTAATACTGTTGAGCTTTTATCCGATTCTACCTTTCTGCAACTGTAAGCACAGCTGTAATATTCCGAGCCGGTCGATGTTGCCATAATAGTAAACTTGGCGATATCTCGCTCAGAATAGTATGTTGGTTTAATTAATACATCTTTCCCGTTTTTGTACAGGACAACTATTTTGTTCGAATATCGACACTTCGTTGTTTTACAAGTGAAACTGATCCCTTCACCGAGCACATAGACCCCGTCTCCACGGTCAGCTGACAGTACAGGTTTCTCGACTTGAGCTGCAAATACAGAGAATAAATCGATTCCGACCGCAAACAACCTCAGCGTAATCTTCACACGCGTTTGGCAAATTTAAAGTTCAATGTCTTGTCTGAATTTTCAACAGAGACCCTTCATTTCCGAATTCATCGTCACGTTTACTAAGTTTTCCTCGAGGTGAAGAAGATCTGTCCATGTGTACCATGGATACTTGGTTAACTGTTGTAGTAGCATGCAACCATTATGTGCTGTTAGAATGGAATATTAGCATAACGCTACTAATTTTATTATCATAATTATCCAAACTGACGGCATGAACATCAGTTTTTCAAACTTCCAGGAACTTCATTTCACCATTCTCCCTCCCTTTTCATCAATATCCTCACTGTGGTCTCTTACCACTTGTTGTCACATTCCTATCACCACCCCATCATGCCACTCCTCCTTCCCTTTCTTCCATGGTCCATTCTCCTGTCTAATCAAATTCCTTTTTGCTCCATCCCTTTAACTTTTCCATCTGTCTATAATTTACTTTGGGATATGATGCAGAATAGGCCGTTCAGGACCTTCGATCTGTTACAATATTCTCACACACGTCCATTCTCAGATTTCTTGTGCCTAGTATTTGTTTAAGGCTAGTATTGAACATTATCCCGTGAATAACAAACACCAAATCATTTAATGCGATTTCAGTAACCTTTAGACACCATACTTTATATAGCGGATGTCTGTTCCCTTTTAAAGATTGGAGTGAATTTGTTTTCTTTTGGGTTGGCGTAAAACACAAAAGCTAAAATGTGAACTGACCAGGTTCCAATGGACCTTGTATATTTCACTTCGAGTGACACTGACGGATTCCATATCGGTACTTGTGTTGATACCCTGTTATGTTCGGAGGGGAATTTATTGCAGAGATTCCTTTACATGTAATTGTGGAATTATATCCTCTGCTTCTGAATGTTGAGAAAATTATGGGTCCAATTTGCCCCTTCACGTTAAACGTTCGGAACAATACCTCCATAACGAATGCACTCTACATCTATTAAACTGCCTTATCATCTTCCCTCTTCATCTGCCTAAAATAGAATTTCAGTGAACTAAACTTAGGAATACCAGTTGTTTCTTGGAATTAATCTTGATAGCCGTAAGTTTGTATCAATCATATCAGAGTCATAGAAAAACGAGAGACAACAGATAAACACAGATAGACAACAGGTTTAATCACATAACACATCGACCAAATAGCAAGATAGAACAGCGGCATTATAGGAACAATCAATAAAGTTTAGCACGCACCTTGAACGTTTTCACTCTGCTCCTTCGCGACCGCTGAAAGGGGAATTATAAAAAATTACATCAATTGTCTCTGATTGTTCTATCAATCTTTAAAAGCCTACTCGCAGACAAACCCTCCATTATTTTGTGACTTCCTAATGGAAGCGCTCTCCTTCGACAGCATCCCTACCCCCGGGTTCAAGCAACTGCATTGAATCTTTGATATCTGTCAATCAGGCACTGTCTCCGCTGGACATTCTTTGCCACATAGAACAGAATCATGACGGAAACAGAAAAACCAGTGCGTGGAAAGAGACAACTTTCAATGATCGTCTTTCAGTTATCCCATGGGCACACTCGTATATCACGGAAATCACTTCACAGTAACCACGTCATTATATAGTTCTCTGGATCTGATAATCTGCTAACATAATGAACAATATTCAGGGACGAAAAGATAAAATATGGAGAAGATCATGGTCTGTCGATTCCCATTCCTGTCTACAGAGGATGTAACAAGGCACGCAAGCGTTAAATACGCAAAGGAGATTCCCGGTATTTACCAGCGATGCAATTGCTAATTTGAACAATTTCTTAGAAGGAGAATTATGTCATGACGTATATATTCGTTAAACATTATCTAGTTATTGAATGAGGCATAACTAATACAGATGAAGAGAATACGCTTAGTCGACTTGTTCGATACTAATAATATTTCTGTTGTTCAGCAGCGAATGGTGTAGTGAAATACTGAGGATCGTAGAAAATATCTCTATAAAATATCTCCATCTTTCATCTTTTCTTTAGCAGCGATGGTAAATTTTCAAGTTGGGAGCTTACCGAGCAGGAGATTGTCAATAGCGGAAGGAAAGGGAAACACTACCAATATTTCTTTGAAATTAATTATTGAAGGTTTATGGGTCATTCCAATTCAACAGAGGGTTAGTGAATAATATTATGAGAATCGCTGTTAAATGCAACATCAGGTGGATGTTATAGTTATATAAAGAGTTTTATAAAAAAAACAAGTAATGTCAGTACAATACATGGTAACTAGCGGCCAGCACGAGAGGCAGCCAATCAGAACAACAAGTTGAACGCGAACACTCAAGGGAAACAACACTGAATTGCGCACAGATGATGTCAGCTCGACTCGTGACGGAACCTTTGCGACCTGTTTTGTACTCACAGAGTTCATTTTAACTGTCGATATCACTTTGAGACACCAAGGGTTTGAGACTGATCTTTGGACACTTGAATTTCTAATGATTACAAAGTTGCTTGGTTATAGCGATGGAGAGAGGGGGATTTATTTGATGAACAATCGATGTTCTGTTTTCTCTGCAGTTTGTTTACTTTTTACAAGGACAGTCACAGTCACACAGACACAGACAGCTTAGAGTCAAGATGGATTCGTTCAATGGAAGACTGCAGTGAGTCGGTCGCTGATCAAAACTTTCTGTAGCCCAAAAGGGGTGAGTTAAGATCGATCCTGAGTATTTATAAATTACTCTCTGAGGGTGAGTTTCTTTCGGCCAGGAATGTGTGATGGTCACTTAGTTAATCCACAGCGATGGGTTCTCTAATGAGGTGTACCTTTCTGAATACCACGTGTTTTTTTACCCTTTGTCTGGGCGTGGTCGTTTAATGAAGAAAGGCACCCCTGTGGCAAATCTCTGTCGGAGGTATTTCCTCTGTCGTGGAACTGGATGAGTGGCTATCACGTTGTGTGTGATTGGGGTAACCTTGTGAAATCTACCAGTATGTCGACCCTTGCCTGGGTGGTGGTTCCCTTGTAGAAGGTCCCCTTTGTGATAAGCTACTGTTGGTGATTATCCATATGTGGATTCTTTTTGAGTATCCTGTGGCCAACACAGAGATACCCCGTAGCGGAATTCGGGTGTGGTACCAGTGTGTTTAAAACATATTCGTTGAAGATCCCTGTTAGTGATACTGCGTGTGTGGAGTGGAGCAATTTCGGAGATTAAACCTACTGCTATTGTTATTTTGTATTGCTGTCGTGGAATCTGTGGAATTTTGACGTAATGGCATTCTCACTACATTCGCCTTTGGATTATAAACATCTCGCATTAATTAACCTGTGCATTTGAACTGAGTTTTCTGACACACCATCGTAATGCCGTATCACTTAACACCTGAGGCTGAAGAAGTTTGGGGATTTATATATTTACACCTATATATACAGAACACCATTAAATCCTGATTTACCTGGTTTCAGTAACTATATTACGTAGTTACTAATAAAATAGTGTTTTGTTAACAGCAAAACCAGACTCCTGGTGTGTTCTACTGTTGCTGATATTTTTACAGGGTTGCGTGCACGTGACAAACCTAACCACTGGGCTCGGCGTACACACCTGAAATCAATCAGCCAAACAGACGTACGAAATTGATCTCTCCGTCTGTCTGTTTCTCTGCTTATCTATCTATCTATCCATCTGCTTATGCCTGTCTCTCTCTCTCTCTCTCTCTCTCTCTCTCTCTCTCTCTCTCTCTCTCTCTCTCTCTCTCTCTCTCTCTCTCTCTCTCTCTCTCTCTCTCTCTCTCTCTCTCTCTCTCTCTCTCTCTCTCTCTCTCTCTCTCTCTCTCTCTCTCTCTCTCTCTCTCTCTCTCTCTCTCTCTCTCTATCTATCTATCTCCCTGTTTACCTACGGTTTATCAGCCTGAAGAGATGGTGTTTGAAAATTCCCACCTCGTGATGAGGGACTAAATGAGGACTATCAAAAACAAATTAGTGTTTGCACGGACGGAATCGATATTTACTGCAGTTTCTTCAGAATACGCATCTCCGGTTGGGCAGTGAGAACAATAGCGTTTCTTCAATAGATTCTAATAGCAGGTTACTTTTAGACTTATTTGAATATCTCACTCGGTCTGAACCCAACCGCTAACTTACCTTGAAGCGCATTTAAACATGCTGGACAAATCTATGCACGGTTCTGTCTGCTTTCTCAAAGAACTGGGAGAAGGGAAAAGGCGAAGTTAGGAGAGGAAAGCAAAGTGTTAATCAGATTGACAGTAAGGTGGTAAAATAGTTTAATCTGAGGTGGTAGTTTGTACTTGTTGCAAAAATTACTTTCCTTAGGAACAGTAGGTTTGGGGTTTCTGGTGACGTCATCCACGAGAATGGCGGTTTAAGTCACCAGCTCCTCCGGAAAAAAACGCGTATTAAGCCCCGTTAATATAATAATTTTCGAAAAATATTTGAACTGAAACGAGGGGCAAGAATGGCAATAAGAAACGGAAATTAAAAAAGCGACACTGCGGAGCCTGCGTCCGAGAGGAGTGCAGCGAGCGGTTGTCCTACCCGACCGCGTGCCAGCGAGGCGGACGCTGGACCTCGTGCAGACGAAGAGGCGAATATGTTCGAAATCCTGAAAGAGATAAGGGAGTTCCGGAAAGAAATAGAGCAGCAGCTACGTGACATTAAGGCAGAGCTCGCCAGCGTTAATCAAAAATAGCGGTGGCAGAGACTCCAACTGAGAAAGTGGAAGATCGCGTGCAAAACGTGGAACGGATACTGAGCAAGACAATAAAAATAATACATCACCAAGAAGGTAAACTGCTTGACCTGGAGGGAAGTTCACGGGGGAAGAATATCAGAATGTACAACGTTCCCGAGGGGGCGGAGCGCTCGTCTATGACGGAGTTTGTTGGAAAGTTACTGCGGAACGCGCTGGATCTTCCCCCGGCTATGAAGCTGGAAATCGAAAGAGCCCACCGCACGTTAGTCCCAAAACCTACCCAGGATAGAAAGTCACGCTCAATAATAATTAAATTTCTTCGGTACATCACCAAGGCGGAATCTACGAAGGGCCTGAGGTAAGAAGAGAGTGCTTTTAGAGTATAAGTTAATATATTTCGACCAAGATTACCACCCACCCTCGCGGTCCTCCAGAATCGCAAAATATAGTCTGAAGTAAAGCGAGTACTAAAGCAAAATAAGATTAGATTTCAAACTCCGTACCCTGCTAAATTTCGAGTGTTTTATGACAACGGGACGCGGTTGTAACAGACAGTGGAAGAGGCGACTACAGACATGAAGGCCAGAGGGTTGCCCGTCACATGACCAAAACGAGGGAAAGCCTGACTGAAGAATTATCCCGCTCCACTTGGGAAATAATACGAGAATCGAGAAGGCAGGAGACGGGAGGAGGCCGAGAGAAATATATCAGGAAGAGACAGGGAGTTTTCCAAAGACAGTCCTCACCCCCTTCAGAAGAGCCATAAGGTTAGGCTAACTTTAAAAATGGTGAGATGCTAAACGGAAGCAAAAATACATGGTGATATACCTATCTCAAGAAATACTTATTATAGTGTGGATTTTATATTAATTAGTTGTTATTCTTTATTTGCTCACTTACACCTTTCCCCCCCCACCAAAATGAGAATATTTATGTGTCTGTGTGTGTGTGTGTGTGTGTGTGTGTGTGTGTGTGCATATATTTGTATGTGTGGAGTACGAGGAGTATACGAGGAGTACACAGGGAAATATTTTCTGTGTAATGGATTTGCTCACTGACTTTTATGAATACTGCAATGAAGGCTCTCAACTCACAAGTAGGAAGGGCTATCGCCCACAGCTAGACATTTCCACTAGCTCAACACAGCGTCACCTAGTAGAGACCTCAGCCTTGGAAACACACGTTCGTTGCCATGTTTATTATTTGCGTTTCTTGGTTCTTATTTGTTCAGGGAGTAGATCGATTAAGTTGTATTCTAATTTCAATGATAGAGTGACAGATAAATACAGATGGCTTAGGGCAAGGTAAAATTTGGCAGGGTAAAATTCCTAGACTTCGTCTCCAAACTTTGCAGTTAGCAAAGGAACAGGGGGGATGGGGCCTACATTCTCTTGGAGATTATTATTTTGCAGCACAGTTGAGAGCTGTGATATGTTGGTGTAACCCATCATATGACGCTCAATGGAAAAACATTGAAGAGCGAGTACTTCCCATCCCTATACAAGCAATTTTGGCTGATAACTATCTACAAAGGTACATAAATACTATTGATAACCCATGGGTGAAATTGACTCTTAAAATGTGGAAAACTACTATAAAATAATATAATCTAGATGGAGATGTTGCAATTCTTAAATGGTGTGCATATGACTCTGATTTTACACGAATTAAATTGGATGCTAGATTTACGGACTGGCCAGCTAAAGGAATAACAGTACTTTGCAAAGTAATGAAAGAAGGAACACTGTTCAGTTTTGAAATGCTTAAAGATAAACACAAAAGAAAAACACGATTTTTATCGGTATTTACAGATGCGATAATATGTTATTAAGACAAAAATGTAACCAAGGCAAACACATGCTTGATAGAGCTCTTTAAAAAAGCATATAATTCAGATAATGGTAGTAGAATCATTTCAAGCATGTATAAGGGGTTGTCAAATATTAAAACATATTCGACTTCATACATCAAAACAAAATAGGAGAAGGAGGGATAATTATATCTGAGGAAGATATGGAAATATCAGTGGAAGTGTACCAGTTGACAGAAATGGTGGGAGTTTGGATGGAAAAACTTGATATGGTATTTTATTACACACTCTCAGAAATCCCATTACGGCAATAACCTCCCTGTTTGTTGGAGAAATAGTGGAAATCAAAATGCAAATCATTATCATATTTTTGGGACTGCCCTGTTATCAAAAACTATTGGAGGGTGAGACACAATGCCCTACAAGACATCTTTAAATGTGAAATACCCTTAGAGAGTAAGACCATATATTTTGGATATATACCTCAATACCGGTTGAAAAGAGATAAATATTTCATGAATATACTGTTGGTGGCTGGTAAAAAGACTCTTACTAGGAAATGGTTATCACAGTAGAGTCCAACTTTAAATACATGGATGGAAATTACAATGGACATTTACAAAATGGAGAAGTTAACAACATCTGTTAAACATGTTGGAACAATTTGATTCATACTTGGAAAAATGGTTTAACTACATAATGCCTCATAGGCTTGATTTTATTCTCACAAATCAATGAATCTGTTGTAAAAAAAAAGATCACTGCCTACTTGTACATAGTTCTTTCCTTTTGCTTGTTTTTTTTTCTTTCCACTCTTTTCTATACGTGTATACCTGAGATAAATACTTTGTGGAGATTTGTGTTATATATGATATATCTGTACAATGTCTGAAATACATCTTATGGAAATGTTTGTTTGATGATGAACTTCAATAAAAAAAATTACAAGAAAACACAGTAGGTTTGAGCAATGTGTTCATAGTAGCCAGTCCGACATTACTCAACAAATGTTAAATGCAGAAGATTAACAAATAGCTATTGTGGAGGTTTAGCATCGACCATGTTAACGGCTGTGCTAATAAAATCTCTTTCAATTAGTAACGTCGGATATACGGAATAGGCTATGAACACATATTTTGAACAGACAGTTTGTGCAAGTGTCTGTTGTCAGTACTTTTCCAAGTATTCAGGCTCCTCTCAGAAGTGCACGAACTCGTGAGTCACCGACAGGGAACAAAGAAGTAAAAACAATCATTGTCATTAAAATGAGATATATTTGATAGCAAATTATTTATATCCTTTGGTGTAAGTCTGTTGCGACTCCTGAAATTCTTATGAGCCTGAAAATGCTGGAACTAATTTTTTTTCCCTAACCGTATAACACTCTTCTCTGCATCTATTAACCTGTCTTTCTTTCTCTATTTCTTCTCTTTCCTGCTGTTTTCTGCCCGTCTCTTTCTTCTTTTCATTTTTTTTCTTTCTAACTTTCATTCTTTCCTTCATACTACATTTCATTCTCCTTTCCTCTTCTTTCTTTCTCTACTTTCGTCTTTCTCTCTTCTTCTTCCTTATCTTAGTTTCTTCTCATCCCTCTCCTCCAAAAACGCCTTCCCCTTGAAAGCATTTCTTTTTGTTGAAAATTACAGCAGCATCTGGTATTTTCAGTAGAAATAATTTGTACGTTGTCTAAGAAATAACTGGTGATTTCAGTAGCTCAGTTCGACAGTGTTTTTCAAAGGATCCTGGGTTCACACCTCTCTGCTAGCTTATAAGGGTCAGACGCCTTTATAGACACAGAAGGGAAGAGAAGTTTAGTTGCGTTTTAGGGTATTACAACTGTTAGGCTATTAGAAATATTCCACGTGTTCTGATTTATCACACAAGTCCTCTGAATGGCATATAGGAAATAAATTAGCAACAGTAAGATTTTAAGGAAAAGAAGACAAAACTTTCAAATGACAGTTTTTATCTGTAACGTTCATCCAGAAAGCTATGATGACAACATTTAGTGGTTTTATTTCAGTCAAGTTCTGATGCAAAGAAAAAGGCGCCACAGCGGAAAGACTTTGCAGAACAATCAAACGAAAACTACTTTCAGAATAACCGTTCTCTGTATTTAATGTAAATTCGTCACTGTGTCAATTGCTAGACACAAGGGAAAAGAGTCCCACACGATAGCTTTCGACTACCACTTCTCATTCACAGAACTGAACATGGGGAGAGTATTTGTTTTTGATAATTTTTCAGTAAATTTGACTTCTTCGATGGTGTTAATGCAGCTGCAGTTAAAGAGATCTGCTCTTTGCTGGACTTTATTTCTATGCACTTCTGGCCTCCGCCTATGAGCCACTGACCGGTCGATTGTGCATGCGTCATTTCCATAGTCTGATTTGTCAATAATCACCTTATTAATCATCCTGTTGAATTACAACTGTATCAACCAACAATCAACCGATAGTTTTATTTTAACAAAAAAAGATTTCCGAAGCATTGTATTCCTGATGATGCAGTAATGTGGAAGCAGAACTATTTTAGAATGAATATCCTTATTTTTATATTCTCTTACCCCTATCATTGGAGTTTGTGTGTCTTTTTCCTCCTCCTTGGGACTTTTACCAGAAGCCGTGGAGCCTGAGGGTCCGATGCCGTATCTTTGCTACTCCTAGTAGTGCTCTGTTCTGGACTGAGATCTCAGATGTTCTTCCCGGGATTTGCTGAAACCACTTTCCGAGTCCACGTGTCACAGCTCAAAGTGTTCCTATCACCTCGGGATTACTCTGTTTTTGACCTTCCACACTCTTTCTATCAGCTCTTTCGAGCCCTGGGATTTCTCAAAATTCTCACTTTCTTTCATCCTGAGGTTACTGTCATTCGGGATTGGCATATCTATTACTGTTGCATTCTTCTGTTTCCAGTCCAATATTACTATGTCAGATTGGTTTGCCGGTACCTGCTATCAGTCTGATATTGGAAGTCCCACTGGTTTTTAGTTCTGTCGTTCTCCACTAAATTCTCATTAGACCTACGGGTGTCCAATGCATAACAAGCACAGATGTTTCTGTACACAATTCCTGCAACTTGATTGTGCGGTTCAGAGTGTGCTGTCTCTGCCTGCATCTTGCACCTTGCTCTGTGTGCTGAATGGATTCCCCGGATTCCTTGTACTGTCCGCATCAATCTTGTCTGGTGTGAAAGAACTACGCTTATATTGCTCAGCGGCTGTTCCAGTTCAGCCATAAACAGCGTCTCTATTCTGTCCCTCAGGCCTGCAATTTCCAGCGTTTGTACATCCCGGGGGGTTTCTTGTCATACCATGGCCTCTTCTCCTCTGGCCCACTTCACTTACACCCATATCCCCTGCCTGTTATCCGAGACATTGTCCTAGCAGGTCGTTCATAGGGACCATTTTCCTGGCATGTTCATGAATAGTTCCCATTTCTTCCAAGACCGTGGGTTTCACACTTCCAAGTTCTCGCCCTCTTTTACTTTGGAATTTGATTGAATTCCTACTGTTTGCAGTTTGCCGAACTCGGCGTCAGCGGCTTCCAGATTTTTCCCCTGGCCAACCACTAATATATATACTTACATGTACGTGTGTGTGTGTGTGTGTGTGTGTGTGTGTGTGTGTGTGTGTGTGTGTGTGTGTGTGTGTGTGTGTGTGTGTGTGTGTGTGTGTGTGTGTGTGTCTGTGTCTGTGTGTCGGTGTCTGTGTGTGTTATTTTCTCAGCGTGCTTATGAAACATGTCGAGGACACAGGCCAAAAATTAGGTAGATTTGAAGATGGAAAGGCTAGCAGAATTCTTGTTGTTGTTGTTGTAAGATCATTACTTCTGTATTGTTCTGCGGAAAACGAAGTGTTGAAACGGAAACGCGGTTTCAGCTTAGCTACACATCATGCCGGATGAACTGAGGCAAGCTTATACTTCAACAATTTGTTTGCAAAGTAAAACAAATGTACACATTTCACAGTAGAACGACAGAATAATAGGAGTGTAAGATGCTCGGGACAGAAGATGAATTGGCAGTATAAACAGCTACAGTAATGAAACAAGTTTAAACGAGGCCACGTTATTATGTATTAAGGAATAAACCCGAATTAAAATTATTATTATTAATAATACATGCTCTATGAAAATGACTGCATATGATATAATGTCGAAAAAGCTGGATGTCAGAAAGCAAAGAGGCAGTTTTATCCAAAAGTAGCAATCCAGAGAAAGAGGAACTTGACCCTACAAGGCACGAACGTACAGAGAATACAGCTAAATATAGAGTACACTCTCGATCGACGCCGGGAAACATCTTGTACCTTTTCTTCCTGTTTGAGCTCTGTGCATGCACATTGTTTACCATCACATGCAATGGGTTACGGATTGTACAGGGGAAAATTTTAACAGTGTTCTGCAAACCATATTTTGGAATTTAATTTCGCGCTAAGTATTCCTCAGTATTTTATCTTATAACAAAATGTATTTTTTAAAAATTCCGTACAGAAGCACAAGTAACAAAAAAGAACTAAAGCGGGTGTAAGACGAACACAACAAAACTGAAGCAGGTGAACGCATCGATATTACATTAAAGATAAACAGCGTTTAAAAATGCCTGCTCGTGGAGCATCAGAGGAGGAATTCCATAAATTTGAAACGAAATATTGGTTATTTCCTTACTCAGGAACTATGATAGCTTACAACGAAGGTTTCACCGTACTCACGTGGACGATCACGTTAAGTTGACCGCGCTAAGTACATCCGTTTAAATACAGAATAGTTTCACGACTCACCAATTAACAGCAACAACGCGGCGGTGATCATTTTGTACCGCTTAACACATAATTGTTCTGTACAGAGAAGATTCTGAGACTGCTGTTATTTCCAGAATTTGTTAAGAATATGACTGCAGAAGGGAGGAGCTGTAAGGAACACGTGACATAGGACATAACATATAGGAACATAATTAGTCAATTCGGTGTATTGAGTCTGCGCCACCATCCCATCCGGGCAGTTTTACCATGCCTCATAAATCCATTCTCCTCCGTCTCTCCGGAACATTTGACTTAGTTGCTAGGCAAGAGCCTACCAGCATCTATTTTAAATATACCGAATATCTTGCCGGACACAACTGTGTTAAGCAATGAATTCAACAGAATCACGATTTATTGTTAGATATTCTGCCTCATATCTGTTCTAAAAGATAGATACTTGGCTGATTCCAAAGCAATAACAGTGTTACAGTAGCATTACAAGTGCGCAGATATACAAGTACTAGAGGAGAAGTAAAATGTATAAAAAAATAAGTTATCTCAAACAGTCGAACAGGAGCGTTCATCATTTCCCTCAGCCATAGATTGACTGATTATAGAACGTAATAGCCGAGAGTAAGAATGCCTCATATAGTGCTCTTTGGAAAGGCGTAGCTGTCGTAGTCTATTAATAAAAGTGCTCGTCTATTCAGCCAAGGTGCTATGCAGAAGATGAGAAACATTGTCCAGAATTGCCAGGATATTCCGTAGTGTCCTTCGTTCTACCACTCTCCAGTGTGTCCAGTCCGACTGCTGTGACAGAGCCAGCCTTTCTTATCTGTTTTTGAGCCTGCTGGCATCATTCGTGTTGATGCCATTGCCCCACACACCACTGCTTAGATGATTGTACTGCTAACAACAGACTGGTCGAATATGTGGGTTAGAAGCCTGCATACTCCAAAGGATCTCCTTAGGAAGAAGAGGTGACTCTGACTCTTCTTGTACACAGCCTCTGTGTTGTTGCTTTACTCAAGTCTATCATCCCCAGGTGCACCTTCAGGTACTTGTAGTTCCACACCACATCCGCGTTCTCACCATCAATAATAACAATGAGCAGTGCAGGCTTCGTCTTTCATGTCTGTCACAATCTCCTTTGTCTCACTGATGTTGATCTGCACCATTTGACAACGTCCTCCATCAGGGTCCTGTATTTACCTCCCGTCCTCCCTTCACACATCCAAATATTGTTGATTCTTTAGAGAATCTCTTCAGATGACTTGCCTCAGTGTTGGATCTAAAGTCTGAAGTATACAGGGAAAACAGGAAGGGAGCCAATACAATCCCCTGTGGGGACCCAGAGCTTATAGCGATATCTAACATAAGGCTCTGAAGCCCCACAACCTAAGGTTTGACAGTCATTATCAAGGATACAACGGAAGTGCCAGCTTGCATTCAACAGAGCTTACCCCCTCACCCCCACGCCAGCAGTGAGGGCTGAATGGAATTGAAGCCACTTGATAAATCAAAAAGCATGATCCTCACAGTGCTATTCCGCTTGTCCCAATAGAGTCCACTCTGTTCGGCAGGTAGATAACAACATTGTCGACTTCAATGTTCCAGTTTGGCAAACTGACGGGGTTCGAGGACTGATCTGACCAGGACTCGGAGGTGAGTAAGGAACATCAGGGACTTCATGATATGTGATGTTAGGAGCATTGGACGGTAGTCTTCAAGATTTTCTGTTGTCCCTTCGTGGGTTCTGGGACCGCACTTGATGTTTTCAACAGTGGAGACCCTGTCCGAGCTAAGACTCAGATTGAAAATGCACTGGAGAACTCCACACAGATGCTCGCACACGCCTTTAGAACCTTGGGGTTCACACCGTCCGGTACCGATGCATTGCCGAGTCTGAGTTTCGCCAGAGCTTTTCTCTTCTCCTCAGTAATGAAGGTGAGTCCAGGGTGACTGAGGAGTTGGTTGAAGGAGGGAGCTGGGGTAGGTGAAGATCGGGACGGTAATAGATGATACGGGGAGATGTGGATGGTAGGTGGAAGGCAAGGCGAATATGTAGGCAGCGGTAGTCAGTGTTCTTCGTCCTTGTGTTGAACTAGAACGATTAGGAAGGAAGACGGGATGCGTTGGTGCTCAGGGAGCATTGGTTGCCTCGACACCTGAACCTGTGTGCTGATGGGGGTGGGGACAGGAGGGCAATTGTTAAACCTTTTGAAGAATAGGTCTTCTGCCTCCCTCAATCCTTAAACAGTGCAGAAACCTTTGCAATTTTATTTTAACAGTGAGGAGCATATTCAATCTTAGCTCTCTTTAAAATTTTATTTATCTGAAAAAAAAGACTTCAGGTGTCCTCTTTTATACTATTGACTTCCTGATCTTTATATTTAATCTTTTCTCTCCTTGTTCCCTTTTGCTTGTCTACTGTCGGTTTTTAAAAGTTGCCCAAAACGCGAGCTCGATATATTTTGGTATATTCTCTGCCCTTCCTTTTGATTTTAGGTGGGACGGATCCTGTTTATATAGGTCATATGTTTCCCAAAACAAATCCAGTGATCCAGAAATCTGAAAGCTTGACAATGCTTCATCTTTAACTTTATGACTGTTGGAGATCAATTGATCTTCTACTCACTTAACTATTCACTGCAACAGAATTTTGACCAATGGTGCCCAAACGTTTGCATGCCACTGTATATCTACGTCAGGGAATAAGGGGATTGTCACGGTCCCTATCGTTAATTCCCTATCTTTTGCCTAATTTCCTTTCATTGTGCCACGGTTCCAACTGTTAATTTCCCATTTGCTTCTAATTCTCTTAGATTATGGCACACCTGGTTTCCATCAAGACCTCAGCATAAGAACCCCGGCGTTGCAAACACTAGTCGTCAGATCGTTGGTTTTGCCTGTGTGGTTATTAACGTTTCCCGGCCTCTTAGGACAGTGTGTTCTGAGATTTGCTCCAGTTTCAAGGTTTACCTATGAAACTCCGTCTCTCTATGTCAATGCTCCGTATCAACAACACTCCTGTTTGGTGTCCAACGTTCACGTCCGTGTAAGCATCCGAACTCAATCCCTGTGCCTGTGTCCTGCAGTTGGGTTCACTTCATTTGCTCATTGCAGCAGAACGATCTGGCGATCTGCATATATTCTTACGTTTCATCACAACCATGAAAGAAGTATAACATATCTCGCCGGCAAAATCTTTATTTTTTTTAAAGAAATAGCTATGTTTTTTAAAGGAACATTTAAATTCAGGAAATCATACTGCGAAATGAGTATTTTTATTTTACTTTGCAAACAAGGTGTTGAAATATACCCTTGCTCAATTCCGTCACTCATCTTATTTTTCTGAACTGAACCACGAACCCGTTTCAACACTTTGCTTTCATAGATCAATGCAGAAGTAATGATCTTTCAACAACGAAAATCTGTCATCACCTCCATCGTCAAATCTACCTTATTACAGTATACCACACAGAATCCAGGACAAAGAGAGGACAGGAAAGAAGAAAAGATGACAAAAAATCGTTAGAACCCCAAAGCCCCCTTACCCTCTCAGGCACAATCATCAAACCTCCACTCCCTCCCCTACTTGTTCCAGCAAAGAGTATCAGCCTCCCCCCACCATCCACCAAGCAATAATATTCCCGTGGAGTCCATGATCTATGGACAGTCAAAAAGTACTGTCCACCTCAATAGTTCAATCTTTTAACATCCTTTCACTAAGCTTTTCAACAGTTGCGATGTTACAATGTGTAGTGTTATTTCGAGCTTCCGCGACTCAAGGATCAGCACCCTCTCATCATCATCATCATCATCATCGAGAGAGAGAGAGAGAGAGAGAGAGAGAGAGAGAGAGAGAGAGAGAGAGAGAGAGAGAGAGAGAGAGAGAGAGAGAGAGAGAGAGAGAGAGAGAGAGAGAGAGAGAGAGAGAGAGAGAGAGAGAGAGAGAGAGAGAGAGAGAGAGGAGAGAGAGAGAGAGAGAGAGAGAGAGAGCGAAAGATCGCCCGAGTGCAGATGCAACCGACAGCGGTGCCTTGTTTTTCTTTTTGTATCAAAACTACAAAAGTTTAGTTCAAACTCATAGACACTAGACAATCAATGCCTGCAGGACAGTAGATACACTCAAATTACTATACGGTAACTAACGTTTATAAAACATGCTATACCGCAGGGTGAGGGGGCGGGGTTGCACCGCTACTCATGGAAATCCTCAGTGTGTCCGACGCGACCGCGTGCTCCCTCTCCGAGGACAGCCAGGCATGGACCTATCCTCGGAAAAGGGGCAGGCAGTCGGCCCGGAAAGCTCACCCAACCAAGACCCATGAATGGCTTTCTTGGACAGGAGCAGGACCCAGTCCACCAGGATATCCACCGCGCTCTCCGCCCCCTTCCGTACTGGTGCCTGTAGATCAGGAGCGCGTGACTAAAGTGCAACCAGAAACGCAGCCCTAGTACCCTGAGAAACACAAAGAGCGGCTGCAACCTCTTGTATTCCGTGTCTGCGTGGTACACCGATTCCTCCGCCTGCAGAAGAGAGAGCTGGACGGCAAGTCGGTTAACCTGCTCCAGAAATCTGTTCTACGGAACTGCCCGATGCAGCACTTTTTATCTCAAGTCCCCAAGGTACAGGGGAAGCACCCCGGCGGCGCCCTCTGACTCAATGTTTCGACCTCCCACGGCGCTTCAGTCGGCGACATAGGCGAGGATTTGTCCAATTGCGTTGGCATTTCGCCCTTCAAGTAAAGTCACATCTATATCAACTCTAGTTCGGTTTGCACATTATTGCAACCCTCTTCTGCATCACCAGTAATAAATTGCTTAAGAAATCATTAAAAATGTAAACCTATCGAGTTGACAGATATTGATACGGTTGAAAATCCTATCGGGAAAACAAAATGGAAATGACACAGTCACGATAAACCGGTCGGTTGTTCATCGGCAGAGGCAAGAAGTGCATAGAAATAAATTCCAGTAATCAGAAGATCTCATTAACTGGACCTGTATTAACATAGTCTCAGAGGTCCAAGTTATTGAACAAATGTCGGGAACTATTACTTTCCCGTTCAAACTTTATGTTCGGTTCTGTAAAATGACCGGTTGTAGTAGGAAGATATTGTGTGCAGCAATCTCCCCTTCTGACTGGCAAGTTACACTGTAACGAATATAAATTAAAGACAGAAACCGGATATTTCTGACATGGTTTTACGCTGTTTGTATTAGACCGTAAAGGCACTGATTTCCGTTTTAATATCTTTCTGCATGAACGTTACAGATATTTTTCCTTCAAGTTTTACCTTTGCGTTTACATCCTGTACGCCATTCAGAGGGGTTGTATAATTCAGAACACGTGGATTATTTATAACTGGTTTGGTGCTCCCGAAAAGGCAGTTGAGCACTTTATTTCCATGTCGAGACATTAATGTTACAGCTATAAATAGCTATAAAGAGAGCCAAGAGGTAATGTTACAGCTGTAAGAGCCGAGATGTGATGTTACAGCGATGGTCAGACCCTGCTTGGAGTACTGTACTCAGTTCTTGTCACCTCACTGTAGGAAGGATATGGAAACTGTAGAAAGGGAGCCGAGAGGATATACAAGGATGTTGCCTGGATTGTGGAATATGCCTTATGATAATAGGTTGAACTAACTCGTTTCTCTGCTCTGTTTCCTAATACCCTTAGATGAGTTACGAATGCTTCACAGCTTCAATATGAAATAATATTTTCTTTGGAGATCGCTATGATAAACCAGCATGATTGTATAATAATCTAACTGTGAAATTATGTGCCTTCAGTTTTTTGCACTTCATTCTTGATGAGAGTCATGAGACGAGGGCGTGTCCAGGGTGATGGCGGGGGTCCTTAATGTCCTTAATGGAGAGTTCTACCTTTTTGATGCTCTGCGAAGATCTTCTGGATGCTACAGATGCTGGTGCCCGTGATGGAGCTGACTGAGTTCTCAACTTTATACATCTTCTTTTGATCCTGTGCAGTAGACACACTGCATCCACCCACCTTGTATACTAGACAGTAATACAGCCAGTTACAAAGCTGTCCATGAGAAATCTGCAAAAGCTGCAATTATCTCGGATGGCATACAAACTCCCCCAAAACTGCAACTGAATTACAGGAGCTGATCGATTTTCTTTGTAACTGTATCAATATGTTGGACTATGATAGATACTCAGAGATATTGGTACCGAAGTATTTGAAATTGCTCATTCTTTCTACTATTGATCCCTCAATAAGGACTGGTATGCGTTAACTCGTCTTGCATGTACTGAAATCCATAATTAGTTCTTTCATAATTAGTTCTTTGATCTTATTGACGTTTAGTGCAAGGTTGGTTGCTATGACACCACTCAACTAGCTGATGTATTTCGCTCACAAACGCCTTCAAACTCCGCTGTGAAACACCATCAATCACTGGCAGCCAACCAGAAAGGAATCCCTTTGTTCCCATTCCTTGCCTCCTGACAGGAGCCAATACTCTTTCCGTGCCAATATAATTCCTGTTATACCATTGGCTCTTAACTTCTTAAGCAGCCTCGGGTATCGTATCTTGACAAATATCCTATGAAAATCTTAATACACAACATCCACCAACACCACATTGTGAATCTTGCTTGCTATTTCTTCAAATAATTTCAATAGATTTGTCCAGCAACATTCTCCCTTCAGGAAAATTTGCTGCTTTTGGCCTATTTTATCATACTACTCCAGGTACCCCAAAACTATACCCTTAAAAATCGACTCTTATCGACCTTATCGTCCAGTAAGGTCAGCCTAAAGGGTCTTCAACTTCCTTCCTTCTTCCTCTCTCCCTTCTTTAAAGGTGGAGAAATATTTCCAATTTTCCAGTCCTGCGGAACCTTGTTGGAATTTATTGATTTTTGAAAGATCATTACTAATGCCTTTGCAATCTCTTCAGCCAGCACATTCAGAATTCTTTAGTGTAGAGCTCCTGGTCAGGGTAATTTATCTAACTTTTGACCTTACAGTTTCCCAATCACCGTCTCATTAGTAACGGCAACTTCACTCACTTCTCCTCCCTGACACTGACAAACTTCTGGCATACTGCTTGTATCTTCAGCAGTGAAGACTGATACAAAATACTTATTCTGTTCATCCGGCATTTCTTTGTCCACCATTCCTGCCTCCGCAGTATTATTTCCAATGATCCAATATCTACTACCTCTTCTTTTTTACTGCTTTTTTTGTATCTGTAAAAACATCTGGTACCTTCAATATTATTGGCTAGCTTACATTCATATATCAAACTTTCCTTCTATGTGTTTTTTTTAAGTTCTCTTCGGTTGTTTATTGAAAGATTCCCAATCCTTTAAATTCTCACTACTTTTGTCCTATGATATGTCCTCTCTTTGCCTTTTACTTTGGCTTTGATTCCCTGTGTCATCCATTCATGTGACATCCTCGCTTGAGAATTAGGCACTGTAATCACACAGAGAAAGAATAAAACCGTATGAATGGCTACATCTCAGCCGACAGTCTGTAGATGCGAGCAAGCATACCCATTGCTGCCCTTTTACCAAACCTGCATGTACAATACGAAAGTCGTTCCTCGTTCCCAGGACCTTCACTTCTATCCAATTTTGGGAATATTATACTTCCTACGTACTGCCTTAATTGCAAGCCCAAACAAGAGAATACCACCTCTGCAGGATGTTAGGAAGTGCAAAGACAATCAGAAAAATCTTCCACCCTCTCCTTTCATTTGATATGACTCTTCAGGACTCTCGGTTAACGTCTGTAGTATAATCCTTAGAGAGGTGTGGCGCTCTGACTAGGCAATGGAATCTTCGAAGAGCAGCCGGAAGAATAAGCACTGAGTCGCACCTATCAGGAAAACACTCTATCTAGCTGGCCTTGACCTTGCCCTCCCTACCACTGCCTCAGCCAACAACGTTGATAGAGATACACCCGCAAAATTTTCAATGTAGTGAAATCTAACACGTTGCACCACACCACGTGCAGCCCCAAAACACGATCCCTTTTAACTAATTCCCTTCATCGACACAACACAAGAACCTGTCCCTTTTCTCCACAGCCATAGACGTCCCAACGCACCAAGCCTCTA